>NC_069499.1:407392239-407692239 GCF_027579735.1 Bombina bombina
GTCCACTCTCCAGGAAGTGGCGAGCCACCGGCTGATCCGATTCTCCCTTTTTGATAGCCCTTCTGATGGAACTTTTATGATTGGCCATCCGTATCCGCAGGTTGTCGCTGGTCTTACCCACGTAGAACAAACTACACGGGCAGTGTAGCAGGTAGACCACATGACTTGTTGTGCATGTCATCCTGTGCCTATGTACATACTTTTTCCTACTTCTTGGATGATGGAAGAATTTACCGGTTATCATTCCATTGCAGGTAGTACACCCACTACATTTAAAACAACCAGGCTTGACATCCTTCAGCCATGTCCTGGTTGTGTAGCAGTGTACAGGGTCTGTTAGTTGTAGGATATCTTTTAATGATTTACCTCTCCGATATCCAACTCTTGGTTCACCCATCCCTTTAAAGGGGAGGGCATCCTCAAGGCTCAATATCCTCCAATTCTTTTTCAAGATAGTGTTCAAACCATTCTTGTCCGCCGCATACGTGGTTACCAGGGTCATCCTTTCTTGCTCTTTCACCTGTTGTTTTTGGACTTCGCCTGAATTTATTTCAGTGATGTGTCTCTCCAGTATTTTCTTATCATAACCCCTTCTCAGGAAGCGCTCCTTCATTTCATCCGTCTGTATTGCTGCTTGACCTATGTCAGTATTATTCCTTTTAACCCTCATAAACTGAGATTTAGGCAGAGCTTTCTTTAGCGCTGGTGGATGGCAACTGGTCGCTTCCAACAAAGAATTCCTATCAGTGGCTTTCCGGAACAGAGTTGTCCCAAGACCCCCATTGGATTTGAAGATCTTCAGGTCCAGAAACTCAATGCTCTCCTGACTTAAATTCATCTTGAATTTAAGTGTGCTATGTTCAGTATTGAGTTCATTGAACCAGCTGAGTAGATCCTCCTTGTCTCCAGACCAGATCAGTATGAGATCGTCTATATACCTCTTAAAATAGACGATCTCCTTCTTCTTAAAGCACTCTGTTCCATGTTCCTCGAATTCAGCCATAAAGAGATTTGCGTAAGATGGGGCCACATTAGACCCCATCGCCGTTCCCATCAGTTGTTGAAAGTATTGTTGTTCAAACCTGAAGTAATTCTTTTTCAGACAGGTCTCCAGGAGATCAAGGATAAATTCTACTGGTGGTCCTATATACGGGTTCCTTAGTAGCTGCTTCCTTATGGCCGCCAATCCCTCATAGTGGGGGATCACCGTATATAGGCTAGTGACATCCAAAGTCACCAGCCATTCATCTCCTTTCAATTTCATCTTTACAAGTGACTCAATAACATCATTAGAATCTTTTATATAGGTCTTCATACTCTGCACATGATGTTGTAGCAGACTATCAATATAGACAGCCAGTGGTTGTAGTAGTGAATCAATGGCCGAGACAATCGGCCTCCCAGGTGGTCTCTCCAGATTCTTATGCACCTTAGGGAGTGTATAAAAGATGGGTATCTTTGGGTAATCCTTTGTCAGGTAATTCATTGTATCCTGTGTAATAATGTCATCCTCCAGGGCCTCCTTCAGGTAGTCATCAACCTCCTTTTTAAACCTAGCAGTTGGATCCCTAGGTAGTCTGGAATAGACAGTCTCATCATCCAATTGTGACAGGATTTCCTCCCTATAGTAGACATAATCAAGCAAAACAATCGCCCCACCTTTGTCAGCCTTCCTAATCACTATAGTTTTGTCCGTTGTCAGTGCTTTTAGAGAGTCTCTTTCTGCTTTAGTCAGGTTGAATCTTACCTGTTGCCTCTGTTCTTTAATCGACCCCTGCATTTCCTTTTCTAGTACTTTGCAAAATGTTTGGATGTTAGGATTATTACTCCTAGGATCAAAGGAGCTCTTCCTTTTAAACTCCACCACCTGTTCAGTCCTACTAGGACCAAAATGTTCTTTTAATCTTAGCATCCTCTGGAACCTTTGTAGGTCAACATGTAGGTCAAAATAATCAGTAAACCCCGTGGGTACAAATGATAGTCCTCTCTTCAAGAGCCTTAAGTCGGTTTCTGATAATGTCCTTTGGCTCAAATTAATGACAATATTGTCTTCCTCTATCGCCTCCGACGTGGCGGTCTTCCTCTTGTGTTGCCCCCTCCTCGGGTGGGGGCGTCCCCTCCGGCGTTTTTTGACCTAGTAGTAACCCCCTCCTGATATTGCATTCCACTCTGTGGTCCTCCTTCACTTATATTTTCAGAGTCCGTCCCTGAGCCTGAGCTGTCCACCGTAGTTAAATCAGCTGGTCTTCTTGCCCTGAATCTCCTAGGCCTGTAATCACGTATGCGTTGCCTCTCTTCTGGTTTTAGTGTCCATTTATACACCTTTCGTTCACGGTAGTCCTCTTGTACTGCCTCAAATTTCCTATTCTTGAATGCAGTAAGTTCCTTTTGATACTGATTAAGTTGAGTCTGTATTTTTGCAGTCCAATCCTCCTCACTCCTCTGTGTTAAAGTCTCATCATTCTCTGTCGTATAGGTTTCAATCTCTATTCTCAATTGTGCCATGAGGTTCCTTACCTCCTGTATGACCAGTAACATCAAATCTAGTGCACATTTGTTTAGAATGTTACACCATCTTTCACAGAAATTAGGGTTATTCCTCCCTAACGTGGGCACATTCTTCACCCGAAACCCTCTAGGTATGAATCCCTCCCTCTATTCTGAGAGGTATTTACCATGTAACTCCAAATCCTTCTCTCTTTTCTTGAGTTTTAGTAAATGGGAGATAATATGCTCAACCAGTCTGTCCGCTGGGCTGTGGTTAAGGTCTCAAAAAGTATATCCTGGGCATCCTCTTCTGTGTAATGAAATACTTTAGCCCCTGGAGTAACCCCACTGTTAAGTCCTTCAGCACCAGCCTGTACTGGCTGCTCCGGTTGAGACATGTTGCAGAAAACAGTGCTGAGTAGTATATGAGTATAATATACCCTTTCTTTCACTTGGGTGCTTCAAAACAAATATTAACAAGCAACAGTCAGTGGTATAGCACTCTCAAATAAGGTCCGGGGTGAACAGCAAAAGTAACAAATAATCTCAGAAAGAAGCAGGCACTCTCCGTTTTACACTTCAATTTATTACTTAGTGACGTTTCGGGGTTTCACCCCCGTCCTCAGACTTACAGCAAATGTGACAACAAACAGTGGCATATTTATACCCCACCCCGCACCAATTACAAATACAGCACTTTTATCACTTGTTATATATATATATATATATATATATATCTACAGTTCAAAAAAGGTATTGCACTCCTAATCCATAGTGTAGCATCAGCCAGGGTGCATATGTCTAAAACATTATGCAGGAATCCAGAGTGCAGTCTTTTTCTGGATTCATATATATATATATATATATATATATATATATATATATATATATATATATATATATATATATATATATCATATTCTTCTATGTGAAGAACATAAGAATGTGAAATATTCATATTTACAAGTCGGGTAAGCGTACATGAGAATATGCTATTGGGTTTTTTCGAGAGTAGGTTGTTTTTGCTCCATTGACTTCTATGGGGAATAGGTTATCCCGCGTACGATATTCTAAGTTCGGCTTTTTGCGCTCGTCGCGTTAGAGTGCAAGTGAAAACAGTTTACTTTCAACTCATAATACAAGCGCAATCCGATGCTCGCAAAAAGTTAAATTAGGGCTCCATTTGTAATCTTGCCCTAAATGTATATTTGCAAATTTCCTATGTAAATCTTTGAATGACCTATGAGGGCTTTAGGAAGAATGACATGACTGCAAAAGCATCAGAAATAGAATAATACAGTACTTGTACTTAAATGCAATCATCGTGTCAATTGTTCATTTTAAAGTGACCAACCATATCTTTTAAATACATAATCAGATGGTGCATAGATCATCACTTCATACAATCAACTGAGATTACACATTGGAATACCGTTGTTACCAGATAAAAATTGAAAGACAATTTATAAGGCAAACAAACAAAAATATTTTCATAGTGATGACTTTTATTATTACATAATTAGCATCATTTATATGTGTAATTTTCAATGTGAAAATGTTTTTATCTTTTTAATTAAAAAAAAATAAGCCATGACACATAAACGCACTGTCATAGTGTCATAAGTATGTGTTTTATGAATGATATGTTATACAAAATATATTTAACATTGTTATTATGTCTGCTCAAGTAGAGTATACATTAGTAATGTTTTGGTGTATCAGAAAAATTATAATGAGCCACAAATATCAAATAAAAACTTCACAAAATTGGAAGTATGATCTTTAACATGGAGTTAGTTAAATTTTCTCAAAGTGTATTGAACATTGGTCCCAGGGAGAGCCTGTGTCTGCTCATATGATGTCAATTAAAATGTATTTATCAACTTTATATCAAGGCAATCACAATCTAGGCCCTGCATACATCACAATGCTTAAATATAATAGATGATGTTAATATATTTGTCAAAAAGAAGTGCAATAGTCATGCTAGGTATACTTTTACAAATGTTCATTAGAAACATGACTATAAGCATGAATACAATGTATTTGGCCATACCAAAAGGATTAAGGACTTACTTTACAAGGTTTTCTACAACAGGATACCCCTTATTGGCTTGTTCAGAAGAAGCAATCAACATTTGTTTCAAGATCATTAGTCACAACATTATTAGCACATGTCAGTTAAAGAGATAGTAAACACCAAAAATTGTATCGTTTAAAAAGATAGATAATCCCTTTATTTACTATTCCCCAGATTTGCATAACCAACACTGTTATAGAAATATAAATTTTACCTCTGTAATTACCTTGTATCTAAACTTCTGCTAACTGTCTGCTTATATCAGATCTTTTGACAAACTTGCATTTTAGGCAATTAGTGCTGACCCTTAAATAACTTCACGTGCGTAAGGACAATGTTATCTATATGAAACACATAAACTAATGCCCTCTAGCTCTGAAAAACTGCATTCAGATGAGAGGCAGACTTCAAAGCCTTAGAAATTAGCATATGAGCTTACCTAGGTTTAGCTTTCAACTAAGACTAACAAGAGTACAAAGAAAATTTGATGATACAAGTAAATTAGAAAGTTGTTTAAAATGAAATGCTCTACCTGAATCATGCAAGTTTAATTTGGAGTTTACTATCCCTTTAACTAATGTTAAATAGCATATACTGTATGAATTTCTCAAATGTATCCTGAAGTATTCTTAGATGGGATTATATTGTTGAAATAAGGACACATGCATGTTTTAACAATGAACACATGCATATTAATTGACATCATTTGAAATTAAATTAAAAAAATTAAGCTGTTATTGTAAAACAAATAAATAGCTTTTCAAAATATATGAAAAACCAAAAACAAATTCTGTTATTAATCAGCAAAAAAAATAAAATGATAAATTTGGCATAGGTGTGAGATAGAAGTCACACTTTAAAAAAGTGTTTCAGAATAAAAAAAATATGTAAATATAAAATAAATATTTTTTTTTAAAAAAAAGGGGAAAAAGTTGAAAAAAAATTATTGTTTGCAAGGGGATTTTGCTTTTGGAGAAGAGGTACTTGGTGGGGATGGAAGTGTGGCATTTTGTGTGATACCCAACCGCTAATTGGTAGGGCACAACCCTTGACTTAGGGTCCTGCACGAAGATGACAGGGGAAGTGAGTGAGGAGGAAGTTTGTTGCCTATCCACATGCCTTTCCACTGCCTTGGTCAGTCGGACAAGTGTGGCATTCAGCATATCCATTTGGCTCTGTTGCCTCCTGAATGCCTGCTATTCCTGGAGCCTTGTAAGCCTAAGCTCTCTATGGACGCTCTGCTGTGACTGGGCAGGAACATCAGGTGCCATGGTGGGGACTTATGGCAGACATGGGGTCTCTGGGACATATTGATGGCTGGCCTCAGGTGTGTCCCTCTGCCTTGGGGACTGAGAGGGTGTTTCTGAATGGACAGTAGGCCAAACATTGGTGGTGGTGGTGGGTGGTGTTGTTGGTAATGACTCTTGTCAATGTTGTTGTGGCAGTATATAGTATAAATGCTGCACATGTTGACGCTGCTGAGGAGGATGCTGTGGGGATATATCATATGCTGTTACTGCTGAGGAGGATGCTGTGGGGATATATCATATGCTGTTACTGCTGAGGAGGATGCTGTGGGGATATATCATATGCTGTTACTGCTGAGGAGGATGCTGTGGGGGATATATCATATGCTGTTACTGCTGAGGAGGATGCTGTGGGAGATGCATCATATGCTGCTACTACTGAGGAGGATGCTTTGGGTGGTGCATCATATGCTGCTGAGGAGGATGCTGTAGGGGATGTATCATATGCTGCTGCTGCTGAAGAGGATGCTGAGGGGAATGCATCATATGCTGCTGCTGAGGAGGATGTTGTGGGGGATGTATTGTATGCTGCTGCTGAGGATGATGCTGTGGGGAATGCATCAAATGCTGCTACTGAGGAGGATGCTGTGAGGGATTCATCATATACTGCTGCTGCTGCTGAGGAGGATGCTGTGGGGAATGCATCATATTCTGCTGCTGATGAAGATGCTGTGGGGGATGCATCATAAGCTGCTTGTCTTCATACCCAAAGATATTGTATGTTCTCTCTGATGAGGCTGAAGAAGGGCCAGAAGTATCCTTTACCTCATATACCCTAGGCTGAGGTGTGTCACCTTCTAGGAGACTCAGGTTGTAAGTTCTTCCTGTGAACATATCCTCCTCACTAAATTTAGGCACAACACTTTGCTCTTGTGTTGGTGCAGCATCATACTCATATTCCAAACCTGAAACATAAATCATGTTTGCATACAAACAATGCGAAAGACATTAGCAAACATATATATACGTTTGTGATCAAATCAAAACAGATATTACCATAAGTGTTTAATGTGTCTCAAAGGGACATTTTTTATCACATTTTGTGGATAAATATAATATAGTTGGAAATATTTAAAGCTTGTTTGAGCATCTAGGGACCACTACAGAGAGCTTGCTGAACATATTCAAATAACATGTATACAGTAGATACAATTTAGACTTAGCACCATGTAAAATGTTAATTCTCCACAACCTACCTATGTATGTTTTCCCAATGATGTTAGAAAATTATTAATTATTAACCATATATCAAATTTGAATCTTTTATTTTCTGTATTACACATGTGTATCATTAAATTGACATTTCTAGCTCAAAGCCTATGGATATTTGTGATCTAATCAATAGATTTGCATAAATAAAAACATTTATTATATATTACATTGAATTTTCATTTTCATCTATGTCTTCAGTTTGCTCTGATAAGTCCATTTTCCCCTTACAACCTAGGACAGCTGCACCAGATATTACATTAGTCAGCATCTCCTCCCATGGCTTGTAACAAACGGGCCTACTTGGACCACCACATGTCCCATGGGCATATTTTGCCTGTTGGGTCACTTGTGACTTGGTCTCCCTCCTGCAGTCATGATACTTGTGTTCAATGCTTGCAATTGATTTATTGCAGCCTAAGCAGTTGACTGTCACTCTGATTTCCTCCCACAGTTTGTTGCGCAAAGTAGTCCTAGGATTAGGATTCTCCAGTAGGGGTGCTCTCTCGAAATAAAGACAAGAGCCTCCTTCTCCTCCTCTGAGTATCTCTTCTCCCTTAAACTGCCCTTCACACCTGAAAGGCCAGCAGACACAAACACTTGTGTGACTGGGGACCAGTTCTCTCTCCCTCTTCTGTCCCTGCAGCCTGTGACAGGCAACCTGCAGCCCCACCCTCACTAGTCACAGGCTGTCCCAACCCCCCCTGCTATGTATGTGCTTGGCTGACTCCACCTATCTCCTCCCACCTACACTCCTTTACCACCCTCTCCCGTTCCCTCCTCTGCAAATGTTAGGGGGAGGACAAATCCAAAATACAAAAATGAAGGAGATATGGGGTTAATGAAATGGGAAAAATGTATAAATGTGTATGGTGTTTTTTTTATTATTATTTGTTTTTCTATGTGTGAGTCTGTGTGTGTGTGTGTGTGTGTGTGTGCAAACTAATGTGTATATATAAACTAATGAATGTATGGATGTATATGTATGTTCCTAATTATTATGAGACCTGCAATAAGACAATAAAACATATAAAGCGCACTATGGGGTCCATTTATTAATGTGCAGACGGACATGATCCGATATAGCAGATCATGTCCGCCGCACATTGATAATTGCTGACAGCATACGCTGTCGGCATTTATCATTGCACCAGCAGTTCCTGTGAACTGCTGGTGCAATACCACCCCCTGCAGGTTTGCAGGGGGTGTTTATCAGCACGATTGTATTCGATCGGGCGGATTGCTGTCCGCCACCTCAGAGGTGATGGACGAGTTAAGGAGCAGTAGTCTTAGGACCGCTGCCTCTTAACTTCCGCTTCACCCGGAAGTTAAGTGGAGTAGGTCGGAGGCAGCATCCGCTGCTTTTTCAATAGACCCCTATAACTCTCTCTACAAATTCTATATCTCTCTCCAACCCACCAAAGTCCTACCAGCACAACTAGCTCCTGTGTTTTTCTCTTTAGAGATCACAGGTAAAGAGCGCTGACACAAGCCTTTATTTTTATAGAGTAAGGTTGGGTTACCATGGCAATGCACTTGTTATGAAGCGCTTTTCGGTGAATCCGACGTTGGTTGACAGCGCAAACTTAATGTTCAGTCGAGAAGAGCAACTGGAAACCTGGTGCTAAAATGAAGCCATAGCTGTCAGCAACTTTGGTAGCTTAAGGCTCCATTTTCTATGGTTCAATGGAAACGAGCCCTTACTTGTGAGTCTTGATGCACTATATGCATACCAGAGTTTTCTTAATGTTAGCTTTGTTGTCAAGTTACATACCTGAGTACGATGGCAACTGTAAAATTGAATTTTAATTTTCTGATGACCAGTATCATAAAATATCTTTAGTTCAGCAAATCCTACTGGTATAGTCTATTATTTCTTAATATTTGGGGCTAATATTTGGGGCTACATTTAAAAAATGCTTGAAGGACAATGTTCAATCCTTCAAACCTGTCCAGCATTGAGGCCAGTGGGCAGCAATATACTGTCTGCATTTAACAGTGCACAAGCAGCTGTTTGTGCAATGCCATCACCTGCTCACATGCAGCCAATCATGTGCAAGCATGGGCAGTCAATCACCCCAGTTGGACTAGTCGGTTGATTGTAAACCGCCAAACTCAGAGCTGGTGTATACAGTGGTTTGATGACTGCTGCTTCTTAACTATTGGCTGCAGACTCACTCATGCAAGCCTGCATTGAAGATGCTTCAAACTGCATCCACATCTTAAGAAAGTGAACCCTTGTTGTCTAGTTACAGCTGCGGTGTATTCAAAATTCCTGCATATTAATAATTGTGGCCTTTTGGTAAATTTCTTGGGGTCCTATTCATCCAGAAGTAACAACCTGTTCGTTGTGCTCTTCAGTCTGTAGACTTGATGTCTGGTAGTAGCAGTTGAGCTCTGCTCCCCGAAGTGAGTTGCTACCTTGCACTTGCCTCAGTTGCATGCCTTTATTTCTGCCATATGCTCTTGGGAATTTCATGAAGCTCAAGTTCATTAATTTGTTCAAGAGATTTTTACCATAAATATCTATTGTCATCTGTTGTTTTGGGCTTGATATATTTTCCTATTAATTCAAACATTTTCAGATTTATCTGATTCCTTTACTGTGTAATCTATCATGAACCTCGTCTGCTCGCTTGTGGCCAATCTCCCACAAGCATGGTTTGTCAATCATCCCGATCGAACCAGGATGATTGAAATCTGCCTATATTTAGGTTGCGGAGAGGTTATGTAGCAGCAGTCTTAAGACCACAGCTACTTAAAGTGATGGTAAACTCACTATAATGACAATGCTATTTCCTAAAGCTTTTATTTCAAATATACCTTGTATATTCTTATTTCTTTACTAATCAATGTTTAAGACAGAGTAAATTACTTTTTTTATTTGCAGGATTGCCTGTCCCTGGCCGCCTCCGTGTAAAAAATACTGATTGTGAAATTTGATTGACATATGGCGCATCCAATAGCAGATGCACCATACGCCCTATGTATTTGATCTTCAGCACGCTCCCGTGCCGCTGCTTTGAGGGCTCTGAATTAGCAATGCACACTGCGCAAGTGCAGTTATCAGATGAGCCGACAGCGGCCTCATGTAAACAGACTGTTTACATGAGGCCGCTGTCGGCTCGTCTGATAACAGACGCAGCTCTCCCTCTCAGGGAGGTAGAACTAACGGTGAGTGCGGCTTGTTTAGCTTGGTGCAGGTTATGCATTGTCCGGGCATGCCTTGTGGTAGGATCAAAGCTAAGCTCATAGTGGGAATAACTGCATATCCCTCACATATAGATGTCACACCCCTTGATAATTAGTAAATACTCTTCACAATCTAGAACACTATAAATAGGGGATATTTCACTTCCTATAATTCTTCAGTGCCTGATAACTTTTTGCTTTAAAAAAACACGAGATCTCACACAATCCTCCAAAGCTGCACCAAAGCTGCATATCCCTCACATATAGATGTGCATATCCCTCACATATAGATGTGCATATCCCTCACATAACAGTTTGTTTACATGAGGCCGCTGTCGGCTCATCTGATAACTGCACTTGCGCAGTGTGCATTGCTAATTCAGAGCCCTCAAAGCAGCGGCACGGGAGCGTGCTGAAGATCAAATACATAGGGCGTATGGTGCATCTGCTATTGGATGTGCCATATGTCAATCAAATTTCACAATCAGTATTTTTTACACGGAGGCGGCCAGGGACAGGCAATCCTGCAAATAAAAAAAGTAATTTACTCTGTCTTAAACATTGATTAGTAAAGAAATTAGAGTATACAAAGTATATGTGTAATAAAAGCTTTAGGAAATAACATTATCATTATAGTGAGTTTACCATCACTTTAACTAGTGTTTCAAGCTCGCTCTTGAAGGCCTGAAATATTGGGGCTCTGAAGCTGCCTTCACAGCTTCTCTTGTTGCTCTACAAATAACTGATATTATTATTATTATTAATAATAATAATTATAATAAAAATAATAATAAATGGAGCCCATTGTCTACTTATGCCGGTACACTTTCTTATAAGTATGACTCTCCAAGGTTTATCTAGAGTATGTTTATCAGATTAACACACTAATACTGTTTTACTACCGACTGTTATTTCTGCTTCCTGGTTGAGTTAATTATCTTCTGCGCATTGTGAACCTCATCAGTCCATACTGTTTTATCCTACCAATTGTGTACTGGCTCTCTGACACCTGACAAACATGACAAACGTACTGCAGGTTTCCAAATTAAGTCAACCAATCTTTTAGTAAATAATTTGTACTACTATTATGCAGCTCAATTACATTACACATTATAAAACACTAAAACGGCCAAGTCCAAAGCAAAATCTAAAAAGGCTGCATGTACTTTTAATATATTTGACCAGCATTTGCATATAGTATTAGCTTTAAAGTGATGATAACTTGAATTTACCATTCCACAGTTAAACATACACTAGTTAAAAATTGTGAATGTATTGATTTTTTCTATTTTTTCCAGTTTTTTGTATTTTTTAAATCACTATAGTCGTTAATAAATTTTAATACATAATAGCAGTAAGGTCTAGAATGTACAGACTTCAACAGTGACTAAAAGGGATGTAGACAAAACTGGGAAAAATCGTTTGGAACATTTGTTGAAGATTTCCAACTCATAAACCAGTTCAATAGAAAAAAAGGCTTTACTTAAAGTGAATGTCAATTTTGATGCTAAAGTGACCGTTTTTTTAAAAATTCGATTAAAATCAGGGGCACTTTAATGCATCAAAATTTACATTTCACTCCTCTTGAGAAAAAAAAACTTACCTTTTAATCTTCACAGCAGCTCCAGCTTCCTCTGGTCGCTGCAAGCCATTTCTGAAGTCAGAAATGATGGATGGGTCATCCTCCAATCACGGCTTCCCCCCACCAGGGGAATCAGTGTCTGATACAACGCCATGATTGGAGGAAGCCGGGTTCCTCATTTTAGACCGAGGAAGAGGCTTTGCGACGGGTGGAGGAAGCAAGAGCTGCTGTGAAGATTAAAAGGTACGTTTTTTTTCTCAACAGGAGTGAAATGTAAATTTCGATGAATTAAAGTGCCCCTGTTTTTAATCAAATTTTTAAAAACTGGGCACTTTAGCATCAAAATTGACATTCACTTTAAAATCACATCTCCTTACAATAAAATCTTTCAAAGTGTTTCAACAGGTTAAACTGTCTTTTTCAAGAGAATAGAATATCAAATAAACAGAGCTATTATATTTTACTCTATTGAAGATATCGCACAACTAGATATCAATACTGGCTATAAGAATAACTTAACCTCAAGCCAACATAAGGCACTACAAGATAAAAAAATATTACAATAAAACTCTCTGACAAGGGAGGTAAAATAGTTGTTTTAAACACAAAAAAATATGTAAAAGAATGCTTAAAACGGGAAAAAGATCCAATCCGTTATAAATGACTAAATGGGGATTCAACCATAGAATATCAGATTAAATTAGAATAAATATTGACTGAAGCCCTACGCAATGGGGCTATCAATAAATCAGAGAATGATTTTATGTTTATCAAAAATCAAAAACTGCCATATTCTATACCACACCAAAGCTACATAACAGTATAAATATCACACCAGTGACAAGGTAGTTTAAATAAAAAGGTAGATCAATACATTGATTACTGTTTGCAACTATTCTTGGAAACACTGCCTTCTTATGTTAAAGATACTGCTGACGTTCTTAAAAAATGTGATGGTCTAATGGTAGGGATAGTACCCTTTGGTAGCTATAGATGTTGAAGAACTTCATACCTCACCATTTTTTATAGAAACTTGTAGTTACTACTTAAGTCAAAGAGGAACAGAATATACAGCACATACTAACTCTGTAATAGATATTTTGGATTTTGCACTCAATAAAAACTTTTTCACATTTGACCAAAAATGTTATCCCCAGATTTTGGGGACTGCAATGGGAGCGAGTTGTGCCCCTACATATTCATGCCTGTATCTTGGAAAATGGGAAGCTGATCATTTATTGGATATTGTCTCACATTTTGAGGAGAAAATTAACTTATTCACCTGCTACATTGTCTATGTACTGGTCATACGGAATGGCTTTGAAAAGGAATTGAAGAGGATTATGACATTACTTAATGATAATTGCCTCAATCGGAAATTCACTTATCCATATAGCAGATTGCAATATACTAACCAAGTCACTCAGCTTAGTTAGATGTAAGGCTATTTAATATGATAAATGTAGCTACTTAGTAGATACAGCCAAAGATTGAGGAATTAACTCAATGTAAAACTTTGTGGCAGAAAGGTTTAATTACAGGTGTAGCAAGTCAAAATGAAGTGCAAAGATTTACTATGAAATCAAATGCTTGACAAACTAATAATCAGGGAGAAGCTGAATTTTGGGTACACATCTTCCATTTGTTATACTCCTTTGAGCAACAGGATGTAGAGAGATAATCAGTTCAGCAATACTTTGGCAGAAAGATTAATTATCCACAAGTAGATGAGGCTAATGCTGGTTTAATAGCTTGCAGCACTAGAGCAATAGGAATGAGCAGAAATATGTGTTTAAAGTCTCAGTTGATATACACAGTGGTAAGAAACGGTGTCTTAAACAATACAGTGCTTAAAGGGACACTAAACCCAATTTTTTTCTTTAATAATTCAGATAAAGGGACCTATTTATCATATGTCTGTCAGACCTGATCCGACAGTGCGGATCAGGTCCGACAGACATCGTTGAATGCGAAGAGCAATATGCTCTCCATATTCAGCATTGCACCAGCAGCTCTTGTGAGCTGCTGGTGCAACGCCGCCCCCTGCAGACTCGCGGCCAATCAGAAACGCAGGCTTACGAAGCTTGATAAATGGACCCCAGAGCATGCAAATTTCTAATTTACCCCTATTATAACTTTTTCTTTATTGTCTTGCTATCTTTATTTAAAAAGCAGGAATGTAAAGCTTAAGAGCTGGCCCATTTTTGGTTAAGAACCTGGGTTATGCTTGCTTATTGGTTTGCTAAATGTATCCCCCAATAAGCAAGCGCTATCCAGGGTGCTGAACCTAAAATGGACCGTCTCTTAAGCTTTAAATTCCTGCTTTTTAAATAAAGATAGCAAGAGAATGAAGAAAAATTGATAGGAGGAGTAAATTAGAAAGTTGCTTAAAATTGCATGCTCTACCCGCTGTGCTTAGAGGAGGTGGAGGAGAGCTGAGTGCGGTGACAATGTCGTTCTGGAAGAAAGCTCACAAAACAGCTGACAAGCAGCGTAGTGAAGCGGTTCTGGCTAAGAGTTTAGTAGCAGGTAGCAGAATCCTGTAGTAGTTTTAGAAACGCTGGTCCAGTAAACTAATCAAGATGATAGCTTGAGAGAACATGCAAGGAAGTTGCCTTACGATATTAGCTAAATTATTCAAGCAATGACTTATGTTTTGATTTTACTTAAATAGGTAAATAGGTAAATCTGGAAAGGGCGTGGAGTTAAAGGTACAGAGGATGTATCACACAGATACTTCAATAACCTTTTTAGATCTTCAAACCTTAATTAAAGATGGTTTAATCCAGACAGAGATGTATATAAACATAACTTTATCCAATACCCTATTGACAGCCAATAGTCATCATATGAGCTCAGTAATTAGGGATTCCATATGGTCAGTACTTGTGATGTAAGCGGAACCGTTCAACTATAGTCATTTAGAGATTATCTCAAAAAAGTTTTCAAAAAGCCTATAAAATACAAAGAGATCAGTGTCTGTAAAACTCTTAAAAAGGTAAAACACTTAAAGATGCTCAGAACAATATACTCAGAGTTAAAGGCCATAGTAACATTTGCAGTGAATGGTTAATATATGTGACATCATGTTCGTGCCCCATGCAATATGTTGCTAAAACCTATAGGGAATTATGTGAAAGAGAGAGAGTGCAAAAGAGATATATATAAAAAAAAAAAGTTTGGAAAACAGTAGTTTAGCTAGGATTTTTTTTTTCCAATTTCATAACAGTTCAACATCTAGTCTATACGTAATGCGATTGAAATTAATAGATTTGCACAAAAGTTTGGATAAACAGCTTCTACAAGCTGAGTGCTAGTGGATATATAATATGTATACACTCAAGCCAGTAGATTTAAATTAAGGAATTAACTATGCCTCATTCTTGTAATAAGGTTAAATAACTATCATTTGTGAAAACATGTTTTTGTGCCAAAAAAAGTATGTAACATGCATTAGGATTGCCCAGTTAGCTTGAATAATGGCTTGTGGAGAAATGCATTTTTATAAATGTGGATACATATGTTAAAAATAAGCAAAAAAAACTTTTTGAATAATTAACTGTTTTTGCAACAAATAAACCTCCTTAAAAATATCACCTTAAGGACACAAATGAATTCTTAATGGGAAACTTGAAGCCCGGAATGCTTTTGAGGAGCTTTAAATTCTCAGAAGGGAAGCTATGCCGTAGAACAGCTACGCCTTAAAAGAAAAGTCAACATGAACACATCCATTTTTTTTAGTCCAAAAGTTTAACTACTATATGTAAATATGAAAGAAATTACTATTTTGAAGAAACAAAGCCGCTGTGAAGTTTTAAAATGTTATTTTATTTTTCTGGCTAAGTCTATTGAACGCCTATCAAATTATAATAACTTAGAATATATTCACACTGTCAGGGTTTTTTCCCTGTTTTGTTTGCCATGTGCTGCTGGCAGCCATTTTACTCACCTCTCTTGCTGACTCTGGTGCATACTGTGTGATGCTGCTCATTTCCTGCACATTTTTGCCCTTGCGTTGTCTCAGACCTGTTTGTGAGAGCTTACCTGGCTGTCTGACATCCCTTCTCGTTCCTAATCCCTGGCTTGTTCCTGACTCTGCTGTTCTCCTTGTTCCTGATTCCGGCTCGTCTGACTACTCGCTTTGGCTCCTGACTCGGCTCGTCTGACTTGATTCCTGCCTTGTTATTTGATTTGTGGACTTTTATTTTTTGCTATTAATAAAGGTGTGATTATTTTTGCACTTCTCGTCTGATTCCTGGTACCCTGACATTACGCAAGGGCCATGAATCCTGATGGTGCTAATAATCCACCTTTACCTGACATACACCTAGATTTAGAGTTTTGCGTTTGCCGTCAAAACAGCGTTAAGGGGTTCTAACGTTGCTTTTGGCCGCCCACTGGTATTTAGAGTCAGCCAGGAAAGGGTCTAACGCTCACTTCCCTACCGCGATTCCAGGCTCCCGCTGATCCCCTTACGCCAATTGCATATCCTATCTTTTCAATGGGATCTGCCTAACACCGGTATTTGGAGTCTTGGGAGAAGTGAGCGGTAGACCCTCTACCGACAAGACTCCTACCGCCAAAAAAAGTCAGTAGTTAAGAGCTTTATGGGCTAACCCCGGAACATAAAGCTCTTAACTATTGTGCTACAAAGTACACTAACACCCATAAACTACCTATGTACCAGTAAACCGAGGCCCCCCCACATCGCCACCACTATAATAACATTTTTAACCCCTAATCTGCCGACCGGACACCGCCGCCACCTACATTATACCTATAAACCACTAATCTGCTGCCCCTAACATCGCCGACCCCTACATTATATTTATTAACCCCTAATCTACCCCCTCCAATGTCGCCGCCACCTAACTACACTTATTAACCCCTAATCTGCCGACTGGACCTCGCCGTCACTATAATAAATGAATTAACCCCTAAACCGCCGCACTCCCACCTCGCAAACACTAGAATAAATAGTATTAACCCCTAATCTGCCCTCTCTAACATCGCCGCCACCTACCTACAATTATTAACCCCTAATCTCCCGCCCGCAACGTTGCTGCTACTATAATAAAGTTATTAACCCCTAAACTTAACTCTAACCCTAACACCCCCCTAACATAAATATAATTTAAATTAAATGAAATAATATTCCTAAAAGTAAATACATTAATCCTATTTAAAACTAAATACTTACCTATAAAATGAACCCTAATATAGCTACAATATAACTAATAATTACATTGTAGCTATTTTAGGATTTATATTTATTTTACAGGCAATTTTGTATTTATTTTAACTAGGTACAATAGCTATTAAATAGTTAATAACTATTTAATAGTTACCTAGTTAAAATAAATACAAAATTACCTGTAAAATAAATCCTAACCTAAGTTACAAATACACCTAAGACTACACTATCAATAAATTAATTAAATAAATTACATACAATTAGCTAAAATAAAATACAATAAAATAAACTATACTATAATACAAAAAACCCCCCACTAAATTACAAAAAATAAAAAAGAATTACAAGCAGTTTAAACTAATTTCACCTAATCTAAGCCCCCTAATAAAATAAAAAAGCCCCCCAAAATAAAAAATTTCCTACCCTATTCTAAAATACAAAAGTAATCAGCTCTTTTACCATCCCTTAAAAGGGTTTTTTGTGGGGCATTGCCCCAAAGTAATCAGCTATTTTACCTGAAAATAAAAATACAATACCCCCCCAACATTACAACCCACCACCCACACACCCCTACTCTAACCTACCCAAACCCCCCTTAAATAAACCTATCGCTAACCCCCTGAAGATCATCCTACCTTGAGTCGTCTTCACCCAGCTGAGCCGAATTCTTCATCCAAGGTGCGCAGAGGAGGTCCTTGATCCGGTAGAAGTCTTCATCCAAGCGACAAAGAAGAGGTCCTCCATCCGGTAGAAGTGTTCATCCAGGCGGCATCTTCAATCTTCATCCATCCGGAGCGGAGCCATCTTCAACGGAGCCGACGGGGAGCCATCCTCTTCAACCGACGGACTAACGACGAATGAAGGTTCCTTTAAGGGACGTCATCAGCCAATAGAATGCGAGTTCAATACGATTGGCTGATTGGATCAGCCAATCGGATTGAACTTTAATTGTATTTTTATTTTCAGGTAAAAGAGCTGATTACTTTGGGGCAATGCCCCGCAAAAAGCCCTTTTAAGGGCTGGTAAAAGAGCTGATTACTTTTGTATTTTAGAATAGGGTAGGGAATTTTTTACTTTGGGGGGCTGTTTTATTTTATTAGGGGGCTTAGATTAGGTGTAATTAGTTTAAACTGCTTGTAATTCTTTTTTAGTTTTTGTAATTTAGTGTTTGTTTTTTGTATTATAGTATAGTTTATTTTATTGTAT
The DNA here is from genome assembly GCF_027579735.1 of Bombina bombina. Taxonomy (NCBI): domain Eukaryota; kingdom Metazoa; phylum Chordata; class Amphibia; order Anura; family Bombinatoridae; genus Bombina; species Bombina bombina. The sequence continues at coordinate 407,410,497 of NC_069499.1, forward strand.
TTTATTTTAGCTAATTGTATGTAATTTATTTAATTAATTTATTGATAGTGTAGTGTTAGGTGTATTTGTAACTTAGGTTAGGATTTATTTTACAGGTAATTTTGTATTTATTTTAACTAGGTAGCTATTAAATAGTTATTAACTATTTAATAGCTATTGTACCTAGTTAAAATAAATACAAAGTTGCCTGTAAAATAAATATAAATCCTAAAATAGCTACAATGTAATTATTAGTTATATTGTAGCTATATTAGGGTTTATTTTATAGGTAAGTATTTAGTTTTAAATAGGATAATTTTATTTAATTTTAGGAATATTATTTCGTTTAATTTAAATTATATTTATGTTAGGGGGGTGTTAGGGTTAGGGTTAGAGTTAGGTGTAGAGGTTAATAAATTTATTATAGTAGCGGCGACGTTGTGGGCGGTAGATTAGGGGTTAATAATTGTAGGTAGGTGGCGGCGATGTTAGGGAGGGCAGATTAGGGGTTAAAACTATTTATCCGAGGCGGGAGTGCGGCGGTTTAGGGGTTAATACATTTATTATAGTGGCGGCGATGTCCGGTCGGCAGATTAGGGGTTAATAAGTGTAATTAAAGTGGTGGCGACGTTGGGGGGGCATATTAGGGGTTAATAATTATAATATAGGGGTCGGCGGTGTTAGGGGCAGCAGATTAGGGGTTCATAGGGACAATGTAGGTTGCGGCGGTGTCCGGACCGGCAGATTAGGGGTTAATGGTATAATACAGGTGTCAGCAATAGCGGGGGCGGCAGATTAGGGGTTAATAAGTGTAAGGTTAGGGGTGTTTAGACTCGGGGTTCATGTTAGGGTGTTAGGTGTAGACTTGGAGAGTGTTTCCCCATAGGAAACAATGGGGCTGCGCTAGGAGCTGAACGCTGCTTTTTTGCAGCCAAAACTGCCCCATTGTTTCCTATGGGGATATCATGCACGAGCATGTTTTAGCTGCTTACCGCTACCGTAAGCAACGCTGGTATTGAGGGTTGAAGTGGAGCTAAGTTAGGCTCAACGCACCCTTTTTTGAGCCTAATGCAGCCCCTCAGACAACTCTAAATACCAGCGTGGTCTTAAGGGTGCGTTGGGAAAAAAAGCAGCGTTAGCTACGCGGGTCTTTACCAACAAAACTCTAAATCTAGCCGATAATTTCCAGGATGGATGAACAGGATCACCGCTTGGATCAATTTGCACTAGCCCTGCAAACCCTGCTTACTCGCAGTGCACATTTGGACCAAAGTGTCCCGCAAGTTATGGCTGCTCCTGTTTCCGCTGATGCACCTAGTCCTACCAGGAGCATGTCCGGTTTCCCTCTGATAGAGCTAAGGTGGGATTTCTCATCTCGTTACTCTCTGACACAGCTCTTGCCTGTGCTAATCCCTTGTGGTAGACTAATAATCCAGTTATTTCAAATTACCCTGAATTTGTGGCCTCCTTTCGAAGGGTATTTGATTTTCCGGCTCGCTCCTCCTCTGCTGCTAAACGACTCATGTCCATTCAGCAAGGTACAAGATCTGTTGCTCTGTATGCCATTGAGTTTCATACGCTTGCCGCAGAGGTAGGTTGGAACAATGTCATCCTTGTTGCCGCCTTCTTTCATGGGCTCTCTGATGCGATTAAAGACGAAGTTGCTGCCAGAGATTTACCAGAAGATCTCGAGGCATTGGTGTATTTTTTATCCTAATTGACATCAGACTAAGTGAGAGGCCCTCTTTCAAGGAGCGCTTGCAGAAGCCTCCTGTTCTGTTGTCACCTACGTGTTCGTTCCCACCCATGCTTCCCTCTCCTCCCATGCCTCCTGGTCCCGAGTCACCAGGTACTGCTGAGCTGATGCAGTTGGGATTCACGTGTCTCTCTGCGGCGGAGAGGACCTTTAGGAGGAGGGAGGAGCTGTGCCTCTATTGTGGGTTACAGAGCCACGTTTTGAAGTCTCTGTCATCCGCAAATCCTGCTCTCCTGCAGGAGCTGTCTTCTTCTTTGTGAAGGAAAAGGGTGGCGAGTTAAGACCATGCATTGATTATACGGGTCGTAATCATCTTACCATTAAGAATGCTTACCCTATTCCGCTCATTAAGGAACTCTTTGATCGCCTCAAGTGAGCTACGGTATTTACTAAACTTGATTTGAGAGGAGCGTACAATCTCATTAGGATCAAGGAGGGCCACGAATGGAAAACAGCATTTAACACCAGGAGCGGGCATTATGAGTATCTTGTAATGCCCTTTGGCCTATGTAATGCTCCTGCTGTTTTCCAGGAATTTATTAATGATGTCCTACGAGATATGTTGCAACAGTGTGTTGTGGTGTACTTGGACTACATCCTCATACACTCACCCACACTTGAGGCTCATCGTTCTGAAGTTACACAGGTTCTTCAGAGACTACGTGAGAACGACCTGTTTTGTAAACTCGAGAAATGTGAGTTCCATCAGACTCAAGTAACCTTCCTAGGTTATGTTATCTCCGTTGCCGGGTTATCCATGGATCCTGACAAGTTATCTGCAGTTCTGCATGGCCTCGCCCAGTTGGTCTTCGGTCTATTCAACGTTTTTTGGGGTTTGCCAATTACTATAGAAAGTTTATTAAAAAAAATTCTTCCTTTCTCAAACCTATCACAGACATGACCTGTAAAGAGAATGATCCACTCCATTGGTCACCTACTGCCATTAAAGCCTTTGATAGTCTTAAGACTGACTTTGGTGCCGCTCCAGTTCTGGCTCATCCTAACCCTGTTCTGCCTTTCATTCTTGAGGTCGATGTGTCTGAGACTGGAGTAGGTGACCTCTTATCTCAACGTCCTACACCTGACGGTTCCTTGCATCCATGTGGTTTCTTCTCTAAGAAATTTTTTCCAGCGGAGTTTAATTTTGAAATTGGTGACAGGGAATTACTGCCCATAATTTTGGCACTCAAGGAATGGAGGCATCTTCTCGAGGGTACTAGCGTGCCAGTGCTCATTCTTACTGACCACAAGAATTTAACTTATCCATCTGAAGCAAAACGTTTGTTGCCCTGACAGGCCAGGTGGGCTCTATTTTTGTCTCAATTTCATTATGTGGTCTCCTACCTGCCTGGTACTAAGAATGTTAGGGCTAATGCCCTCTCTCGACAATTTTCCCCTCTGTCCAAGGAGGAGTCTGTATCTACTCCAGTTATACCTCCTGACCATATTTTGGCTACCATACATACTAATTTGACTTCTCCCTTGGGGGAGGAGATCCTGGCTGCACAAACCAATGCACCTCCTGAGAAACCTAGTGGTAAGTGTTTTGTTCCTGAGAATCTTCGAACTAAACTTTTGCACACTTACCACTATCCTAAAGCCGCAGGTCACCCAGGCAAGAACCAAATGATTTGGTCTGTCACTCGACAATTCTGGTGGCCAGGTCTTCGTTCTTATGTTGCTGCGTATGTTGCCTCTTGCTCAGTTTGTGCACAGAATAAGACTCCTTAATGTCTTCCTGTGGGTCTTCTTCAACCTATTGCTAATGGTGAGCGTCCTTGAACACATCTTTCCATGGACTTCATTGTTGAGCTCCCTGTTTCCAGTGGCAATACTGTTATCCTTATGGTGGTTGACCATTTTTTTCTAAAATGTCACATTGCATTCCCTTGAAGAAGTTGCCTACCGCTCAGGAGCTTGCTTCAATTTTTGCCTGAGAGGTCTTCCGTTTACATGGGTTACCCAAGGAGATAGTGTCGGACTGGGGTAGCCAGTTTGTCTCCAGATTTTGACGTTCTTTTGTGCTCAAATGGGGATCCAGCTTTCCTTCTCCTCGGCATATCACCCTCAATCCAATGGGGCTGCGGAACGGTCTAAACAAGCTCTGGAACAAGAAATAAACTTATATAAACAATCAGTGCGCCAAGTACCTGTATATAAATTATATAAACATATAGTGCATCAAAATTAAAAACACCTATGCATATATATACACAAAAGTGACAACTGCGAAATAAAAACAGTGTGGTTATAAACCCAGTCAAACCAAACCAATGGTGCAGATGATGGGAATGTTGTAATGGACAGTTCATCTAGTCCATAATCCAAATCCTGAAATCTGGAACGGATGGCAGGCTGCTTCTTCGAATTTCTTGTTGGTGTCCCAAGATGTTAAACTCTGCAGAAGTGAATGATAAAAAAAGAAGGCGCCACCATAGTGCACAATCAGATGTGTATAACACGCCAGATAAACAAGTAAGACCGTACTTACAAGCTGTAAGACACTTGAGAAGTGTCACAAACGCCTTCTGGACTGTTATGGAGTCGTCCAGCTAACTCACACTGGTGGATCTCAGAAATCCTCTGGGATGTGAGGGCGGCGATGGCAGAAAGAAACCAGCATCCAGCAGCAGAAGTTCCACAGAGCCGGCTCGTCCTGTACTATCCACTATTTTTGTAGATACATTTGTAGATACAATGTATCAGATGGATCGGTTAGATGAGTAAATAAATGGATAAAAGATACTTCGTGGCAAAAGTCTTGTAAAAGCAAACAGACTTTATTTAGGGTACATAAGCACAATGTTTCTCGGTCTCTCCTGACCGTTTCCTCAGGTGCAAGTACGGTCTTACTTGTTTATCTGGCGTGTTATACACATCTGATTGTGCACTATGGTGGCGCCTTCTTTTTTTATCATTCAAGCTCTGGAACAGTTTCTCCATTGCTATGTCTCAGATCACCACAATAATTGGTCTGAACTGTTACCTTGGGCAGAGTTTGCTCGTAATAGTGCTATTAATGATTCCTCCAAGTTATCCCCCTTCATGGCGAATTATGGGTTTCAACCATCCTTGTTGCCCGATTCATTCATGTATCAGGGTATTCCAGCTTTGGAGGAGCATCTCCGGCAACTCCGTTCCACGTGGGTGCAGATTCAGGATTGCCTTCATCGTTCTATGAAGTGCCAAAAGTTCCAGGCTGATTGTAGGTGTCTGCCCTCACCTTCCTACCAGGTTGGTGAGAGAGTTTGGCTGTCCTCCTGTAACTTGAATCTTCATGTGCCTTCTAATAAACTGGCTCCCCTTTATGTTGGTCCTTTTTTAATACTCCGATCTCCAATGTTTTTCATGTCTCCCGCCTGAAACCATTGGTTTATAATCGGTTTACCACTGTGTTGCCTCTGTGTTGCTTCGTCCTATCTTTGTTGACAACCATGAGGAGTATGAGGTCAGCAGCATTATTGACTCTGGTATGTCCAGGGGTCGCATACAGTTTTTGTTTCACTGGAGGGGCTACGGTCCAGAGGAGCGTTCATGGGTTCCCTCCTCTGATGTTCATGCTCCCACCCTCCTCTGTGCCTTCCATGCCCATTTCCCCAATAAGCCTTTTGTCCTCCAGCGGGGGAGGGGTCGTTGAGGAGAGGGTACTGTCGGGGTTTTTTTCCCTGTTTTGTTTGCCATGTGCTGCTGGCAGCCATTTTACTCACCTCTCTTGCTGACTCTGGTGCATACTGTGTGATGCTGCTCATTTCCTGCACTTCCTTTTATGGCCAGACTGGTGTGCATCATCCGTGTGAGACTGGATGCAGTCTCAGAATTGTGATGTCATCACTTATTATTTAAAGGGCCTCTGTTCAGTATGCTTTGCCCTTGCGTTGTCTCAGACCTGTTTGTGAGAGCTCCTGTGTATTACCTGGCTGTCTGACGTCCCTTCTGGTTCCTGATCCCTGGCTTGTTCCTGACTCTGCTGTTCTCCTTGTTCCTGATTCCGGCTCGTCTGACTACTCGCTTTGGCTCCTGACTCGGCTCGTCTGACTACCAGCTCTGGTTTTGATTCCTGGCTTGTTATTTAAATTGTGGACTTTTTATTATTTTTTGCTATTAATAAAGGTGTATTTTTGCACTTCTCGTCTCAGTCTGATTCCTGGCACCCTGACACACACCAACAAATGTGTGAGCATTTGCAATACTTTTCTCACGCATGGGCAAAGCTGTACATGAAGACTTTTGCCAGGTCTTCTGACAACTTTTCCACATGCGTGTTACTAGATGTCTGTACGCTGTACTCGCTGTGTTATTTGTTCACTTTTAGTCTAATAATAAGTATCAGCAATCAATCCTATCAGGGATAATGATTAATAGTTTTGTTTGTGCTTACTCTCTTCTCACGTTTCAACATACAAGTTGGAAATAGCCTTTCAAGAGATCTGTCGGTCTTAAAGGAGCTGTTTTCAACTTGTGTCTGTATTGCAGCTTTTATCCCATTACAGTGATGCAGCACGTGGCCGGTCCGTTTTCCAACTGAAAATTGTCCGACTGACATTTGTGTGATGGACAATATTCTGACAAATATGCCTTCGGATAACAGTCCATCCATGAGATAGATAGATAGATAGATATATAGATAGATAGATAAGAATAGATACATTTTTACCCAGACAGAGAACCACAAGATGTGTGGGGTGGGAGAAATGGTTAGGTTCCCAGAGGCGGTTACTGTGCCCAAGGCTTTGATTAGAACAGAGCACTCTGGAGCGTATCTGCCCTCGGCTGAACTCAGAACATATGTGTGACAGACAAATGTGCTTCGGCCTTCTGTCTGTCTGCATTCTGTCCGAGAACCGATGCAGCATATGTATAAATTGTTGAAATTCTTATAAAAGGTGATTAATAATTATTACTACAATAATTGTTAAAATAATCTGTATTACATAATTATACTCATTTGTCAAAGGGGTGATAAAAATAAGTGCAACAATATGAAAGTGCTTGTTTAGACAGGGGTGATTCCTTTAATAATACAGTGTACCTGATCGTAAGTTGTAACAATGCCTTATTTGAAATGTTCGTATTTCTAAGGGAGATTCATTTATACTTACGTTCACAACAATCTCTCTCTCAATTTTCTATCAGTATTCTTGAATAAGCTGTGCTGATGCTGCACCTCCGTCTCTGACTCTGGAATGACTGTGGTCACAGGACCACTAGAACCATGAAACTCTAGATTACAATGCGCATGCGTTAGATTTTTGAACATTAGAGCAAATGTGTGGACTTTACCCAAGTACCCGGAACTGCAGTGAAGAGAGAATGCAGGTTGCCCACTGTTACAAGCTAATACAAATTTTGGAAATCTAAGCTATTTTGAGCCGGAATAGCAGGTGAATGATACAAAAAGTGCAGTGCAAGGTATTTGAACATTAGATTTAATTTATTAATACTATTTATTAATGTAAAGAAATTTTTCTGACCTTACCATCCCTTTATGGAAGATGCAGCGAAACACATGTTGCGTATGTGCTTTGAACTCAGTTTCGACATCCACGTGTGTCCCTTAAATCAGTGGCAACCTGGAACTAGATATGACTAGTCCCATCTTCTTTGCAGCATCGCATATTTCACTAAACCTATTGAAATTATTGCAGACAGTTGAGGACTTTGTAGCCACAGTGGTATAGTGAGGATTACAGTGCAACTTTGGTGCGCTCAACCAATGTGATGTCTCCTCAGTAGGTTAAACCCCTGGGGGAGGGTTACGTTTACAGCTAACTTGGAAATATTATATATTTGTAACTGTCTTCTTTTTACTTAATTATATGGATTTACCCCATTGATACTGCACTATTGTTTTTTTATGACTCTACAAGTGCCTTATACATATATTGTTGTTGCATAATGACTATAATATGCTCTGCAATGTGCATTTGCACATTCTTCTAGATATCTATTGGTCTAATTTCCAGTGGCCACTGGTAGTAATCTTATGTAGTTATTAGGTGGTATATAGTATAATAGTGTAATTTTATATGTTTTTTTGTATCTTGATAATAAACTGCTATTATTATTATTATTATTATTATTAGTATTATTATTATGCATTTTTCCTTAGGGTTATTTGCAGGGGAATCTGCCCCTAGTTTCCTTCAAGACTGTTAATTTTTTCTTTTTCTTGTTTCTCCACTTTTCTTATTTTTTTGTATAAATTGGATGCAACAAACTTTATTAATTTCCATGGTTTTTCAGGAATATTATTAAATTGAGATTTGAGCTGTTGGAAACCCCTTTTTCTCACACACACACACACACACACACACACACACACACACACATATATATATATATATATATATATATATATATATATATATATATATATATATACATACTGTATATGTATATATATATATATATATATATATATATATATATATATATATATATAAACACCTTGGATTACCAACATAAATAAATATTTTATTTGCACATCACGTAGCACACTCTAGCTAATTTATTTTGCAATGTTGTCTAACCAAACAATGCCAGCTCTATTAGTTGGTCTGATATGCAGATCAATCAATTTAATCAATTACACACTGACTTCAGTAGGTGGCCTTTTATATAAGAAGTCACACATGCTATACGATTGTCAGTAAAATGACATATGTGAGTCAAATACAATATAAAGGATTACTATAAATGAGGAAGAGAAAATATTGATGAAAATATTCCAGTCCACACATCTATACAACCAACACAAATAATAATAAAGTATTGTTTCTCACCCTGTTTTTAATGAACACTTTGTAACTGTCTAATGCAAATAAATACTGATGGTACATTTTACAATACTGATATAAAATAGGTACAACAGATATTATAATGGGTGCAATATTAGTTAGTATAATTAATATAATTTCTGTCTTGTGTTGTAAAATTCTAATATGCAACATAACTTTATGGAGCATATAATTGATTTTAAAATATTCCTAGTTTAAAAACTGTAATAATTTTTTATAATATTTTTTCAGCATGTTAAGAGCAATATCATCATCTCAGTAGTATACAATTATTATAGACACGCCATTTAGTAAAATTATTCTACACTAGTGTTTCTCAACTCTTGTTCTTAGATTCCTCTAGCAGAGCATGTTATTGTGTTCCTGCTTTACCATTATGTTTATATAACATTTCTTGTATGAAATAAATCATTGAAACTTGATTATGAGTAGTACATGATGACTGGAGTTATGAAAGATTTCTCTTAAGCGTCCTGAATTCTCTTTTAAAAATATGTTGATCTTCTTGATAGTATATTGATGGATCATTAATAACAGCATTAAGAGCTCTACAGGTGAGGCTATGGAATCTGAGCAGAAATTAGAAACAATGGGGTTAATTCCAATCAATTAGAAAAATGTATCTTATTATTTTCTTCAGAAAATCACAATTAAAGATATATTAAACAATATAGTTTCCCCTTTTCCTGTAATTTAAATCAAGTTTGTTCATATATATTTTTACGGTACAATCAGGGAATTTTTATAAATTTTATATCAGCCGTTTTTTTCTGTTTTTTAATATGATCAGTATGTTTTACTGTTTTTGATGCCGGCATCTTTTGTAATTGTGTATATACTAACATATTTTGTATGTGTTAACAAGTTATTCATCTAAATTGTTATATAAATTCTTTTTTAGTATCATTGGGTCCTCTTGTTATTTCATTTTATCTATATAATAATCTGGTTGGCTCTATTTTGCTTGAGCGCTTATCCCACACCTTTTCTCACCTCTTTGTCTAACAGTCTGTAATTGGAGATGTTATCAGACCACATAGGGATTTAAGCACAAAAACCTTTTCTCTGACTAGCACTCACACCACCCTTCGTTTGTCTGTTTAAAGTACACTAACACCCATAAACTACCTATTAACACCTAAACCGAGGCCCCCCGCATCGCAAGTACTATATTAAAGTTATTAACCCCTAATCTGCCGCTCCCGACATCGCAGTCACTAAAAATAATTATTAACCCTTATTCCGCCGCTCCCCGACATCTTCACCACTATACTTAAGTTATTAAGCCCTATACAGCCGCCACTATAATAAACCTATTAACCCCTAAACCGAAAGCCCCCACAACAAAATATGTTAAAATAAACCATTAACCCCTAAACAGAAAGCCCCCACATCGCAATAAACTATATTAAACTAGTAACCTCTAATCCTAACACCCCCCCTAACTTTAGATTAAAATTACAATTTCCATATCTGAAATTAAATTAAAACTTACCTGTAAAATTAAAAAAAGTAAGTTTAAACTAACAATTAAACTAATATAATTATTAAACTAAAATTAAACTAACTACCAATTAAATTAAACTAAACTACACATTAAAAAAAATCCTAACACTATCTAATTACAAAAATAAAAAAGGCTAAATTATAAAAATAACAAACACTAAATTACGAAAAATAACAAACAAAATTATCAAAATTAAAAAAGAATTACACCTAATCTAATAGCCCTATCAAAATAAAAAAGCCCACCCAAAATAAAAAAAACCCTAGCCTACAATAAACTACAAATGACCCTAAAAAGGGCCTTTTGTAGGGCATTGCTCTAAGTTAAACAGCTCTTTTACCTGTAAAAAAAAATAATACAAAAACCTCATCCAATAGAATGAGAGCTGCTTAAACCCTATTGACTGATTTGAGCAGCCAATAGGATTTAAGCAGCTTTCATTCTATTGGATGATTCATCATCCAATAGAATGAGAGCTGCTTAAATCCTATTGGCTGATTTAAACAGCCAATAGGATTTTAGCAGCTCTAATTCCTATTGGCTGATTAAAAAATGTCAGCTAATAGGAATGCAAGGGATGCCATCTTGAATCACGTACCTTGCATTGAAGATTCAGTGTACTGCGGCGACCACATGAAGAGGATGCTCAGTGCCGGATGTCTTCAGGATAGACCCGCTCGGCGCAGCCCTGATCAAGATAGAAGATGCCGCCTGGATGAAGATTGAAGAGGCCGCCTGGATGAAGACTTCTCGCCGATTGAATGAGGACTTTGCCACCGGGATGAAGATTGAAGAGGCCGTCTGGATGAAGACTTCTCGACGCCTGGATGAGGACTTCGCCGCCGGGATGAAGACTTCTCGACGCCTGGATGAGGACTTCGCCGCCGGGATGAAGATCATTCAAGCGGGACTTCAAAAACTGTAAGTGAATCGTCGTGGGTTAGTGTTAGGCTTTTTTTAAGGGTTTTTTTGGGTGGGTTTTTATTTTAGATTAGGGTTTTTAGGCAGCAAAAGAGCTAAATGCCCTTTTAAGGGCAATGCCAATACAAATGCCCTTTTCAGGGCAATGGGTAGCTTAGGTTTTTTAGATAGTTTTTTTAATTTTGTGGGTTTGGGGGGATAGGGGTTTGTAATGTTAATGGGTGTTTGTATTTTTTTACAGGTAAAAGAGCTGTTTAACTTAGGGCAATGCCCTACAAAAGGCACTTTTAAGAGCAAATGGTAGTTTATTCTAGATTAGGTTTTTTATTTTGGGGTGGTTTTTTTTTAAATGGGTATTAGAATAGGAACACTTTTTATTATTTTTGATAATTTCCTTGTTATTTTGCGTAATGTATTTTTTTCCTTTTGGGGTGGGTTTTTATTTTTAGGTTAGGGCTTGGGCAGCAAAATAGCTAAATGCCCTTTTAAGGGCAATGTCCATACAAATGCCCTTTTCATGGCAATGGGTAGAATAGGTTTTACTTTATTTTTATTTTGTGGGTTTGGGGGATGGGGGTTTGTATACTGTTAGGGGGTGTTTTTATTTGTAGCAAAAGCGCTGATAACTTTAGGGTAATGCCCTACAAAAGGCCCTTTAAGGGCCCTTGGTAGTTTATTCTAGATTAGGCTTTTTTATTTTAGGGTGTTTTTTTTAAAGGGTATTAGAATAGGAATAATTAAATTTTTTGTGATTTTAGTGTTTTTTTCAATTTTGGTAATTTTAGGTTTTAGTGTAAGGTAGCTTAGGTTTTATTTCACACATAAGTTTGTATTTATTTTCACTAGGTAGTTAGTAAATAGTTAATAACTATTTACTAACTAGTCTACCTAGTTAAAATAAATACAAACTTACCTGTGAAATAAAAATAAAACCTAAGCTAGCTACAATATAACTATTAGTTATATTGTAGCTAGCTTAGGTTTTATTTCACAGGTAAGTATGTATTTAGTTTTAAATAGGTATTATTTAGTTAATAATTGTAAGTTTAATTTAGCTCTATTGTAATTATGTTAAAGTTAGTGGGTGTTAGGGTTAGGTTTAGGGTTATGGTTAGGGTTAGGGTTACGTTAGGTTTAGGGGTAGGTGTAGGGGTTAATAGTTTAATTTAGATCTTTGCGATGTGGGGGGCTGGCGGTTTAGGGGTTAATAGATTTATTTAGTGGTAGTGATGTGGGAGGCCATAGGTTTAGTGGTTAATAGCTTTATTTATTTGCGGCATTGTCTGGGAGAGGTGGAATAGGGTTTAATAGATATATTATAGTGTGGGCGATGTTGTGGTGCAGGGGAATAGGGGTTAATAACTTTAGTGTAGTGGCGGCGATATCGGGAGCAGCAGATTAGGGGTTAATAGTTTTATTTAGGTGGTGGTGATATCGGGGGCGACAGATTAGGGGTTAATAACATTATGTAGGTGTCGGCGATGTCGGTGGGGGGCAGATTAAGGGTGTTTAGACATGGGGTTTATGTTAGGGTGCTAGGTTTAAACGTTAGTTTTTTCCCCATAGACATCAATGGGGCTGCGTTATGGGGCTTTTTTCTGACCCGCTCTCCCCATTGATGTGTATGGGGAAAGCGTGCACGAGCATGTCAAAACAGCGCTTGTAGTTTGTGCGGTATGGAGATTAAAACCACCATATAGCACGCACAAGCCGGCTGTTTCAAAACTTGTAATGGCTGCGCTATGGAGGGTGAAATTATGCAACTTTTGTTGCTTTCCTTTCGCACCGTCTATAGCACAAAACTGGTAATATAGGTGTTATTTTTTTAAGGACTGAAATGTACCCCTATGTTTGAACAAGCTGCTCAAGTGCTCAGTATTTAAATGTTGTCAGTTGATGATATAATATTCTAAAGCTACATTCCAACTACACTCGATTTGATTTGAGAATTTTAGAACAGCTCCATTTTTCCAGTTTTTATTAAAATTTAAAGGGATAGGAAAGTTAAAATTAAATGTGCATGATTTATAAAGCATGTAATTTTAAGACACTTTTAAATTCACTTCTATTTTCAAATGTGCATCGTTCTCTTGGTATCCCTTGTTGAAAAAGAATACACACATATGTTACACTAGTGGGAACTAGCTGCAGATTGGTGCCTGCACATATTTGTCTCTTCTGATTATATTCTTGAATGAATGTAAGGGGAATCACTTGAGCAATTAGTTAAGGAACCAACTCAAAATGAAGATATATTAGATTTAATACTTACAAACAGTGATACAGTTTCAGATGTTTCTGTATGTGAAAATTTAGGATCCAGTGATCATCAATCTTTTTAGTTTAGCATTCATGTGTGACACTGTCCACCAAGACTAAAACAAACGTTTTAGACTTTAGGAAGGCTGATTTTTCATACATGGGAGAATAGCTAAACAACTATTTAAAAGGGCAAACTATTATGATGGGGGTTTAAGAACAGTGGGATTTTTTGAAGGATGTAATTTTAGATGAAACTGCACACTTATTAGACATGTCTGTAAAATTAAGAGAAAGAGGAAAACAATATGGTTTTCCAAAGAAGTAGCACTTATAAAAACTACAGACACACAGTCAAATAATGATATGGAAATATGGAGACTCCAAAAAAAAAAAAAAAAAAGCAGATAATTCGGAAGGTTAAAGTTCATGCGGAAGACAAGATAACACAGTCAGTAAAACATGGGGACAAACCCTTCTTTAGATATATCAGTGAAAGAAGAAAAACTAAGGTTGGAATAGTAAAATTGAAAACAGTTGACGGTAGAATAGTAGAAGGAGATAAGAAAATTGCAGACTGTCTCAATGATTCTGTTCTGTTTTCACAAAAGATTGTGAATATAGAATGTCTACATTAAGGGATGCTACAAAAATAAAGATGATCTTAGCACTAATCTTTTTTACAAAGGATGATGTTTTGTTGGCATTATCAAAAATTAATGTAAAAAAGACAGTGGGTCCTGATAATAATCATCCAATGGTTGTAAAGGAACTTCAATCCATGCTAACTGCCCCATTAACTGATCTGTTTAACCAGTCACTTTTGACAGGAGTTGTTCCAGATGATTAGAGAATAGTGAATGTAGTACCTCTTCATAAAAAGGGAAGTAGGGAAGATTCTGGAAACTACAGGCCAGTTAGTTTAACTTAGGCCTAGTAGTAGGGAAAATAATGTAAAGTCTCTTGAAAGAAAGAATTAGGACTTACATAAAGACAAACAATTTAGAGGAACAAAATCAGCATGGTTTTACTTGAGGGAGATCATGTCAGACTAATCTAATTGACTTATTTGATTATGTAACAAAAGTATTACACCAGGGTGTAGCAGTTGATATAGCATATCTAGATTTCAGCAAAGCCTTTGACACTGTCCCACACAACAAACTAATTCACAAACAGTATCTCTTTGGTCTAGACTCAAAAAGTGAATTTAGAAAAAAAAAAAGTGAACTTAGTATAATGCTTGCTTAAGGATAGAAAACAGAGTGACTTAGTAAATGGAGTACATTCAGCAGAGGGAGCTGTTACTAGTGGTGTTCCTGAGGGATCAGTAGTGGGGCCTGTTTTGTTTAACATATTTATCAGAGATATCAGCACAGGGCTAGAGGGTAAAGTATGTATGTTTGCAGATGATACAAAAATGTGTAATAGAGTAGATTTTCCAGTGGGTAGACAAAATGATTAGTGATACAATAACTGGAGGATTGGACAAATGACTGGGATCTAAATGTTAACACTGCAAAGTGTAAAATTAGGAATTTAGGAAAGAAAAATTGAAACATTGATTACAGACTCAATGACACTTTACTGACTGTTACAAATGAGGAACGGGACTTGGGAATTATTATTTCAGATGATTTAAAATGTAGTAAACAATGTAGTATAGTATTGTAGCGAGTAAGGCGAGAAGAATGCTTGGATGTATTGGTAGAGGTATTTGCAACAGAAATAGTAAGGTTCTTATGCTACTTTATAGATCATTAGTCAGGCCTCATCTTGAATATTGTGTGCAGTTCTGCAGGCCATATCTCCAGAAGGATATAAACACACTGAAATCTGTGCAAAGGAGGGCTACCATAATAAAGAATATTGTAGAGTAAAGCAGTAGCGGCAAAACCAGTATTTTGTCTCAACATAACTTCCAAAGATCTTCATAAAAAGAAAAATCTACCTGATGTGATCTAACAATCCATGCCAAATTGTGTTAAGATAGATACAGTATATATGTGTGTGTGTGTGTGTGTGTGAGTGTGTGTGTGTTATTATAGGACTGATAAAAAATCTGGTATTGAATTCCAATTCTGAATGCACAATAATAAAAACATAAATTTGTTTATTTTCACATCTCATAAAATTTAAAAGGCTAAGCAAACTATAACAGGTTAATTTGAGTCTAATTTACATTTGAAACATTATTTCAAACGCTGCCCATAGCATTATCACTCATGCAGCATTCTTTGTATTGCTGTAAGTGGAAGTGAAGGATATAACGTTACGTATTTTCATCTGTCACTTGAGTTCTCATTGCTCTATTGCTGTTTAAGTGAGACACTAACTCATATTCTCATACTGACTATTCCAAGTTGCACTAATTAGATCTATCCAACTGTGCTTTCTGTTGAGCAGTTTGCTCTAGTGGGTGACAGGAAACAACCTAGGATCTGCTTCCAGAGTGACATAAAGGAACAAAAAGAATGCACGAGGAATGAAACATAAAATCGGATACAATGTTTTGTCATTCAATTTTTTTTTTTTCATTTAAAAATAAATTATTTAAAAAACACTATTTAAAAATATAATGCTTTGTGGTACAAATAAAAAATTTTACTTTATCAGCATAAATCATTGAGTTCAACTTTAAATTGATAATCCCTGTTAAAAAGATTATCAATAAAACCTTGTTATTCTTTTTTATGATGTGATGTTCATCGTAGTTAACTGATTCTTTAAGCTGAAGCAAGTCATTTTTAACATGAAATTGAAAAGACTATTTAGACATCTTACATCTGGACTTCCGAAAATACCAATGTGTTTTGAAGCATAGGTGAATATAAGGATAATTTGAGGCTTTTACTGTCAAGTTACTACAGCTTTTAGCATATTTATTGAGTATAAATTAAAGAAAAATGTTGCAGTATCAAACAAACTTTTTAATGCTAGAATTTCAGTTCTAATTTTGATTTTGTTAGAATGTAGTAAAAGCTTTAGCATTTATAATTTTGCATGGCGTAATTATGCATTATATATTAATGTGTTTATTTTATTGAGAAAAAAGATTTTTTTATCAATCATAAATAAATCCAGAGATATGTAGCTATCAATTCAAAGAAAGGTGACAGCCACCCTGACAAAAAAAAAAACAAAAAAAAAACGTATTTATAAAAAAAACGCAGTAGTCATATTAATTGGTTTGTGGCCGAATGCTTAAATTAACAATTTTTTTGCATGCATCAGAAATACAATAAACAAATTGTCCATTTATAGGGGTTGATTTATCCGTCGAGCGGACATGATTCGCTATAGCAAATCATGTCCGCTCGACATCGCTAAATGCAGACAGCATACGCTATCCGCATTTATCATTGCACAAGCATTTCTGGTGAAATGCTCGTGCAATGCTGCCTCCTGATAACTGGCAGCCAATCAATGGGCAATGATTGACAGCATCTCGATCATATTGAATCAGGATGATTTTAATCCACCACCTAAAAGGAGGCGGACAGGCTGAAGAGCAGCGGTCTCATGACTGCTGCATTTTAACTTCTGCTTCAGGCGAGTATAAAACAATGGGCCTCCGATGCAGCATTCATAAATAAGGCCCATTGAGTCAAAGAACAAACAAATGCACGTGCCAGAAAAAAAAGTGGTTAATTCGGTCATGCTGTTAAACCTATTACTCTAAAGGCATAAATAGTTTTTCTGCAGATGGGAAATGCTTCAAATTTCCACTATTTAATTCACAGATCCAGAAATGCTCTTGTCAGTTGAATGATTCGTGTGTCCACCAATAAGTATGTAAGTTTCACCTTCGGTCGGTCTAGGCCAAACCTTTTTATTTTTATTCTTCTTTATTTATAAAGCACCAACAGATTCTGCGGTGCTGCCCATGGGTACAAAGATAAAAGTACAACGGAGAAACAATACAATATAAGACAAAAAATGTACAGACAAATAGAGGGGGAATTAGGGCCCTATTCCTGTGGGAACTTACAATCTAGATGGGTAGGAGGATGGGAAACAGGAGGGGGGACTGCAAAGGTGAGAATAATGTTAGTGAGGAGATAGATGAGGGCAACTGTTAGGTAAGTGAAGTTCATTTCTTAATGAGTCGGGTGATAAGCTTCCTTGAACAAAAAGGTCTTTAAGGAGTGTTTAAAGGAGGACTGGTTAGGGTAAAGTCTGACAGCTCAAGGAAGTGCATTTCAGAGGGTTGGTGCCACACAAGAGAAGTCCTGCAGTCTAGCATGGGAGGAGGTGAAGGTAGAGGATGCAAAGAGCAGGTAATTGTTGGATCTTAGGGGGCGGCTGGAGTATATTTCTTGATGAGTGAGGACAGGTAGGGTGGGGCAGCCTTGGTGAGGGCTTTGTAGGTCAGGGTGAGAATTTTGAATTTAACTCTGCTGTGAATGGGGAGCCAGTGAAGGGACTCACAGAGAGGTGCAGCAGATACAGAGCATAGGGAGAGGTGGATTAGCCTGGCAGAGGCATTTAGGATGGATTGAAGGGGGTAGAGGCAGGAGAGAGGGAGGCCAGTTAGTAGGTTATTACAGTACAAGTCGGGAAATTACCAGAGAGTGGATTAGCTGTTTATTAGTTTCAGCGCTCAGAAACTGATGAATTTTGGAGATATTGTGTAGGTGGTTATGGCAGAATGAAAAGAGCATTTGGATGTGTGGAATGAAGGACAGATTTGAATCAAGTGTGACTCCAAGGCAGCGGAGATAGTGGTGCTGCCAACAGTGATTTAAAATTTAAAAATTAGAATCTGTAATAGAGTTAGAGGGGGGATTAGAAGTAGTTTGGTCTTGGACATGTTTATTTTTAGGTGATGAGAGGCCATCCAGGAAGAAATGCCAGATGAGCAGTCGCTGATGTGAGAATTGACAGGGGTGGATAGATAGATCTGGGTATCATCAGCATAGAGGTGATAGTTGAAGCCATAGCTGTTGATAAGTTTACCCAGTGAAGAATTGTAAATAGAGAAGAGTAGAGGACCCAGAACAGAGCCTTGAGGTACTCCAACAGAAAGAGGCAATATAGAGGATTTGCCAGCAAAAAAAACAGAGAAGTATCTGTAAGAGCAGTAAGAGTGAATCCAGGAGAGAGCAGTGTCACGGAGCCCAAGAGAGCTGAGAATCTGTAGGAGGAAGGGATGGTCAACAGTGTCAAAGGCAGTAGAGAGGTCAAGTAAAATGAGTTTAGAGTAGTAGCCATTGTTTTTAGCAGAAAGGAGATTGCTAGTAACCTTGGTGAGGGCAGTCTCAGTTGAGTGTTGGGGACAGAAGCCAGATTGCAGGGGGTCAAGCAATGAGTTAGAGGACAGGAAGAGGGTTAGGCAATCAAAAACTAGTTTTTCAAGGATTTTTTAAACTAGGGGAGCAGTGATATAGGGTGGTAGTTTGCAGGAGAGTTAGGGAAAAGGGAGGTTTTTTGAGGATGGGGGTGAACTTTGCATGTTTGAAGGAGGCAGGGAATAAACCGGTAGAAAGGGATAGGTTGAATATGTGATTAAGAGCTGGAGTGAGGGTGGAAGACAGAGAAGGTATTAGATGTGAAGGAATAGTGTCAAGTGAGCAGGTAGTGAGGTGTGAGGAAGACAAAAGGGAACCCACTTAACTCTCAGTGGTTGGGAGGTGGGTGCAGTTAATGGCAAAGGGGGTGACTGGGGGTGAAGTAGGGAGATTGCAGGCTTGTGTTGGGATGTTGCCCTTACCCCAATTCCCTTTCTGTTGCTACAGCCTTATATCAGAAGCACTAGCTGCTAATTCAACTTTATTTGCATTTATATTGCTGTGCAATGGGTCTTCTGAAGACATTCCTCAAAGGAAATTGTGGGTGAACAGAATTTTGTTAACAAACTAATTACAAATGACCCATTGAGCAACTTGTTAGAGAGACAATATATATATATATATATATATATATATATATATATATATATATATATATATATATATATACACTGTGTGTATATATATACGTGTATATATATTGTAAGTGAAAATGTTAGCTGTACGTATGTCTTTTTTGCAATCTTACGGCTAGATTACGAGTCTTGCGATAGCCTTAAAAAGCAGCGTTGGTCCCAACGCTGCTTTTTTTCTAACGCTGGTATTACGAGTCTGGCAGGTACAGGTGTACCGCTCACTTTTCTTCCGTGACTCGAGCATACCGCAAATCCATTTACGTCAATTTTGTATCCTATCTTTTTAATGGGCTTTGCCTAATGCTGGTATTACGAGTCTTGGAAGAAGTGAGCGGTAGACCCTCTCCTGTCAAGACTCCTACCGCATTTAAAAGTCAGTAGTTAAGAGTTTTATGGGCTAACGACATAACTTAAAACTCAACTAAAGTGCTAAAAAGTACACTAACACCCATAAACTACCTATTAACCTCTAAACCGAGGCCCCCGCACATCGCAAACACTTAAATAAAATGTTTAACCCCTAATCTGCAGACCGGACATCGCCACCACTTCAATAAATATAATAACCCCAACCCCAGATGGCGTCCCTTGAATTCCGATTGGCTAATAGGATTCTATCAGCCAATCGGAATTAAGGTAGGAAAAATCCTATTGGCTGATGCAATCAGCCAATAGGATTGAAGTTCAATCCTATTGGCTGATCCAATCAGCCAATAGGATTGAGCTTGTATTCTATTGGCTGCTCCAATCAGCCAATAGGATTTTTCCTACTTTAATTCTGATTGGCTGATAGAATCCTATCAGCCAATCGGAAGCCAAGGGACGCCTTCTTGGATGACGTCATTTTAAGGAACCGTCATTCGTCGGGTAGTCATCAGTCTGGATGGATGCTCCGCGTCGGATGTCTTCAAGATGGAGCTGCTCCTCGTCGGATGGATGAAGATAGAAGATGCCGCCTGGATGAAGACTTCTGGCCGTCTGGAGGTCCTCTTCTGCCCGGATCGGATGAAGACTTCTGCCCCTCTGGAGGACCACTTCTGCCCAGTTGGGTGAAGACATCTCAAGGTAGGGTGATCTTCAAGGGGGTAATGTTAGGTTTAATTAAGGGGGGATTGGGTGGGTTTTAGAGTAGGGTTGGGTGTGTGGGTGGTGGGTTGTAATGTTGAGGGGGTATTGTATTTTTTTTTTACAGGTAAAAGAGCTGGTTACTTTGGGGCAATGTCCAGCAAAAAGCCCTTTTAAAGGCTATTTATAATTTAGTATAGGGTAGGGATTTTTATTATTTTGGGGGGCTTTTTTATTTTATTAGGGGATTAGATTAGGTGTAATTAGTTTAAAAAACTTGTAATTATTTTATTGTTTCTGTAATTTAGTTGGTTTTTTTTCATACTTTAGTTTATTTTATTTTATTGTAATTAATTGTAGTTAGTTTAGTTCATTTATTTAATGATAGTGTAGTGTTAGGTGTAATTGTAACTTAGGTTAGGATTTATTTTACAGGTATATTTGTATTTATTTTAACTAGGAAAATATTAAATAGTTAATAACAATTTAATAACTATTCTACCTAGTTAAATTAAATACAAAGTTGCCTGTAAAATAAAAATAAATCCTAAAATGGCTACAATGTAACTATTAGTTATATTGTAGCTAGCTTAGGGTTTATTTTATAGGTAAGTATTTAGTTTTAAATAGGAATAATTTATTTAATTTATTTAATTGTAGTAATTTTATTTAGATTTATTTTAATCATAATTAAGTTAGGGAGGTGTTAGGGTTAGACTTAGGTTTAGGGGTTAATAACTTTAATATAGTGGCGGCGACGTTGGCGGCGGCAGATTAGGGTTTAATAAGTGTCGATGTTGGGGGCAGCAGATTAGGGGTTTCTTAGGAATAATGTAGGTGGTGGCGGTGTCCGGAGCGGCAGATTAGGGGTTAATAGTATAATGCAGGTGTCTGCGATGTCGGGGGCGGCAGATTAGCTTTTAAAACACAGTACAGCCGTTATTAGTATCCTGCGTGCATTTTGGCACATAAAGAGCGGATACCTTACCCCCGCAATTGTTTGGGGGTAAGACTGTATCACCTAATCACTTATTATCCTAACTTGGACTGTTTTTATCCCCCACCTATGAATACAAGGAGATACATTTCAATATTGTTGGTATATTGGCTTATTTAGTTATATACGGAGACGTCCGTTTTTATATATTGTGTTTTTATTTGTGAATGTTACATTAAATATCATTTCTTAAGCAGAATTCTGCTGCATAACACTTACTTGTCACTATTTACTTTTAGCTTTTCTAATTTTTCGATAATCACAATACACACGAATTATTTTATCACTGAACATTTGGCACTTTATCACTAAGCATCTGCTACGATCCTATTTGTATATTATGTACATTTTATATCAACACTGAAGTTTCACACGCTATTGTGTAGTTTTTATATTCACTAGTCTAAATATTTATCTCACACCTTTAGCTATAGCGCTCCTGTTTAAATATCACATTTTTTAAGATTAGGGGTGTTTAGACTCGGGGTTCATGTTTGGGTGTTAGGTGTAGACATAAAATGTATTTCCCCGTAGGAATCAATGGGGCTGCGTTAGAAGCTGAACGCTGCTTTTTTGCAGGTGTTAGGTTTTTTTTTCAGCCGGCTCTCCCCCATTGATTCCTATGGGGAAATCGTGCACGAGCACGTTCAGCCAGCTCACCACTGACTTAAGCAGCGCTGGTATTGAGGTGAGATGTCAAGCTAAATTCTGCTCTACGCTCACCTTTTTGCGGCTAGTGCCGGGTTTAAAAAAACCTGTAATACCAGCGTTGTCTTAAGTAAGCGGTGAGAAAAACTGCTCGTTAGCACCGCATAGCCTCTAACGCAAAACTAGTAATCTCGCTGTTAGAATTTACGAAATATATTCTGTGAAAATTCCTAGGTGTAACAATCATCAAGACATAAATAAATATTAGCACAAACTCCTACTGTTTAATAGTTTAAGTGCAGATGATGATCTGATTAAAAAATCATTTCAAGATATATACATATGAAGTATCACTGTGTGCTGAAATATCCTGTTACTTTGGTGCATGTGTATATTAGTATTATCAGTTATTTGTAGAGTGCCAACAGATTCCGCAGCACTATAAACATAGGCATGATAGGCAGGTACCATTTATATGGATCAAGTGGGTAGAGGGTCCTGCCGAGAGTCGCACTGTTGTAGTCAGCTCTTATGAAGGTGATCTGCAAACAGCTGGGCTCATAGGCTTACATGCTAGGGGAGTTCAAGGGGATAACAAAGGAGGAGAGGAACTGGGGTTAGGAAAAAGTTAGTGTAGGTTGTCTGCATCCCTGAACAGTAAAGTCTTTAGTGAGTGCTTGTGTATATACTGTAATTACTTCCTTTACATTAGTTTAAAAAGTGTGGGACATCCCAACATCATAGAAAATATCATTATGTTATAGTTCTCTATAGAATCTCCATGTTGTTTAACATTTGATTAGAAACTAAAATTCTATAGCATTAACATAATTATTTTACACAGTATTTCTTAAGTGTTTGCATAGTGTATATGAATATAATTTCTACTTACCTATAAACAAACTACATAGCACTGCTGGAGGTACTTACTGCCCTCCAGACTACAGCAAAATACACACTACTGTAATCTCTACTGCTATAAATACAACAAAATAAGGAAACTTTAAATCTGTATATCTCTGTAACCATGGGGGGTTTTTTCCACAAAAAAATCATATTTGATAGTAAAATCTGTTTGCATGCCCAGTTTTATAAAGATTGGTGGCAGCGTTTTTTGTTTTAGGTTCAGCTGTTTATGTCCTATCTCTTTAAACTGCACTTTTCCTCTAATTGACTTCAAAATTTCAGCATTTCAGGTTATCCAATGCAAAGTTACAAGCACCTTAAAAATATAAGAATAGTCCATAAGCTATTTAAAAAAATAGAAAGCTGGGAATTTCTACTAGTCTCAGATACACTAATCATGGGCCAGATTACAAGTGGCACACTAACGACAGCGCTGGATAATCAGTATTGCTGGAATGTGCTGACATTATCACACAAATGGTTATTACAAGTCCATGGTAAATCCTATTTACTAGAGAAGCTGACATAACCTATACTTTCAATGGATATCGTAACCAGGCTAAAAAGCACTGGTATTACAAGTTAAAAGTTGCAGGTGGCGCTCAAGCAAAACTGCGCTATTTAGTGCAACTTGAGAACTGAAGCAAAGTGTAAGGATTTAAAAAGTTCACAAAAAAACATCCTTTATAGATATCTTTAATATTGCTAAAAATGTTTTAAAAGGTTTAAATATATATATATATATATATATATATATATATATATATATATATATATATATATATATATATATATATATATATATATGTGTGTGTATGTGTGTGTATATTTTTAACAAGATATAAAACTGTTTCAAAAGTGTTTGAGTGGAAAATATGTGTGATATATATATATATATATATATATATATATATATATATATATATATATATATATTTACTTTATTTTAAATTGTGTGTTTGTTTCAAGGTGCTTTATGTCTGTGGAAACAGGCTGCTAAGGCTGAGAAACATGTCGCATAAATAGGGGGTATATTGTCCATGCCCCCTATATCCACTGCTTGTAATTGGTTTGAATTGTTTTTAATAAACAAGTTGTTTTATCACAAGCATTGTTGAAGCACCTTTTTGAACACCTGGAATCGCCCGCTTGCTTACTGGGTTGGACCGCACCAGTACTACCTGCTGTACTCCTGGAGCCGAGAGAGGATTAGCTGGTACACCCTGAGTTACCAGCCTGCTTCTACTAGTACATAAGTGTACTTGTACCAAATGTCAGTACTGTTTGGCTTGAAGCTCTTTTCTTTCCCTATTGAATATGCTTATACACACATAAGGTTCCCCTCTGTTCTGTGTTTTCTTCTTAGTTTCACTCGGATACGTCTGTGAGGAGGAGAGCAGCCGCCTGCATTTTATATTCCAGCTGGATATCATTTTACACATATGACCATCACTGGCTTATGGTTTGATATTTCATATACATATTTGATATTTCATATACATATTTTTACCTCTATATTTTATTTATTTATTTTTTTATAGTGTGCGCCCCCTCATATTTGTTTTATAGTACAGCGTATCATGTCCCCCAGACATTGGTAAATTGGCCTCATAGGGTTAACTGGAGATTCCATTTAAATAAGCTCAATAGCACTCTGAAATTCAAGTGACTTGGGGGCACCAGAAAACAGAGTCCAATGTATATTGCTTGAAACAAATTACAAGTTTAAGAGCTAGATTATGAGTTGCTTGCTATTTAGGGCTCCAGCTCATGCATTATCTTCGCTAGATGGAGGCTTTTTGCGTGCATTGAGTTGCACTCGTATTACAACTTGACAGTAGGCTGTTTTGAAGGCTCAACACTACCTAATAAAGTGGCCAAACAGTGTATATATATTAGCCCTAAGTGATTTCAGGCTTCAGGACATTAAAAAAGTCTTACAAAAAGGACAAGTAACTTAAAACTTTACTAAATATGAAAAAATATAAGAAGCAGGTTTGTTACAGGAGGTGGGACAAACATTACCTTTACCATTGCCTGAGAAAAGTTTTTTTTTTCTTTATAGATGTTTGCTTGTTTAACCAGATCTTCCTATTATCAAATAGCATATCATATATATAATTTGGGCTAATTAACTGAAACGATTAAAGGGACAGTTTAATCCAGAATTATTGTTGTTTAAAAAGATAGATAATCCCTTTATCACCCATTTCCCTGTTTTGCATAACAAACACGCGGCTAGATTTCGAGTTTTGCGTTATGAGCTGCTCGGTGCTAACTTGCAAGTTATTGTCACTGCACACCTCCCTATAGCGCTGCTATTACCCGGCGTTAGCACGCAATAAGTCAGCGTAAAGCTCCATCGAGCTCCATACCACACACCAATACAAGCGCTGTTTTGAGCTGGTTTTACATGCTCGTGCACGATTTTCCAATAGACATCAATGGGGAGAGCCGGCTGAAAAAAAGCCTAACACCTGCAATAAAGAAGCGTAAAGCTCCGTAACACAGCCCCATTGATTCCTATGGGGAAACGAAATTTATGTTTAAACCTAACACCCTAACATAAACCCTGAGTCCAAACACCCCTAATCTGCCACCCCCGACATTGCCGACACCTACATTATACTTATTAACCCCTAATCTGCCGTCCCGGACATCGCAGACACCTACATTACACTTATTAACCCTTAAACTGCCGTCCCCAATGTCGCCACCCCCTACATTACATTTATTAACCCCTAATCTGCCGCCCCCAATATCACCGCCATTTACCTACACTTATTAACCCCTAATCTTCCACCCCCAACGTCGCCGCCACTATATTAACGTTATTAACCCCTAAACCTAACCCTAAGTCTAACCCTAACCCTAACACCCACTAACTTGAACATAATTAAAATAAATCTAAATAAAAATTACAATTAATACATAAATAATTCCTATTTAAAACTAAATACTTACCTATAAAATAAACCCTAAGCTAGCTACAATATAACTAATAGTTACATTGTAGCTATCTTAGGTTTTATTTTAATTTCACAGCTAAGTTTGTATTTATTTTAACTAGGTTGATTAGTTAGTAAATAGTTATTAACTATTTACTAGCTACCTAGTTAAAATAAATACAAACTTATCTGTAAAATAAAACCTAACCTGTCTTACACTAAAACCTAACCTTACACTACAATTAAATAAATTACATTGATTAAATACAATTAACTAAATTACTAAAAAACAAACACTAAATTATACAAAATAAAAAAGAAATGATCAAATATTTAAACTAATTACACCTAATCTAATAGCCCTATCAAAATAAAAAAGCCCCCCCCAAATAAAAATAAAACGTAGCCTAACCTAAACTACCAATAGCCCTTAAAAGGGCCTTTTGCGGGGCATTGCCACAAAGAAATCAGTTCTTTTACCTGTAAAAAAAATACAAACACCCGTTAACAGTAAAACCCACCACCCACACAACCAACCCCAAATCCTATCTAAAAAAAACCTAAGCTCCACATTGCCCTGAAAAGGGCATTTGTATGGGCATTGCCCTTAAAAGGGCATTTAGCTCTTTTTCTGTGCCCAAACCCTAAGCTAAAAATAAAACCCACCCAATAAACCCTTAAAAAAAACTAACACTAACCCCCGAAGATCCACTTACAGTTTTTGAAGACCTGACATCCATCCCCAACGAAGCGGCAGAAGTCTTCATCCAAACGGCAAGAAGTCCTCAACGAAGCCGGCAGAAGTCTTCATCCAAGCGGGTCGAAGTCTTCATCCAAGTCGGCATCTTCTATCTTCATCCATCCGGCGCAGAACGGCTCCATCTTCAAGACATCCGGCGCAGAGCATCCTCTTCTCTTGATGGCTAACGAAGAATAAAGGTTCCTTTAAGGGACGTCATCCAAGATGGCGTCCCTTGAATTCCGATTGGCTGATAGAATTCTATCAGCCAATTGAAATTAAAGGTGAAAAAATCCTATTGGCTGATGCAATCAGCCAATAGGATTGAGCTTCAATCCTATTGGCTGATCCAATCAGCCAATAAGATTAAGCTTGCATTCTATTGGCTGTTCTATTGGCTGTTTTTTATTTTGTGGGGACATTTTTATTTTTAATAGGGCTATTAGATTAGGTGTAATTAGTTAAAATTTTAGTTTTATTTTACAGGTAAATTTGCATTTATTTTAACTAGGTAGTTAGTAAATAGTAAATAACTATTTACTAACTAATCTACCTAGTTAAAATAAATACAAATTTAGCTGTGAAATAAAAATAAAACCTAAGATAGCTACAATGTAACTATTAGTTATATTGTAGCTAGCTTAGGGTTTATTTTACAGGTAAGTATTTTGTTTTAAATAGGAATTATTTATGTATTAATTTTAATTTTTATTTAGATTTATTTTAAAAAGTTAGTGGGTGTTAGGGTTAGGGTTAGACTTAGGGTTAGGTTCAGGGGTTTATAACTTTAGAATAGTGGCTGCAATTTTGGGGGCAGCAGATTAGGGGTTAATAACAGTAATGTAGGTTGCGACGATGTTAGGGACAGCAGATTATGGGTTAATAATGTTTAAATAGTGTTTGCGATGCGGGAGGGCGGCGGTTTAGAGGTTAATATGTTTATTATAGTGGTGGTGATGTCCGGAGCGGCAGATTAGGGGTTAATAATTTTATTATAGTATTTGCAATGCAGGAGTTTATGGGTGTTAGTATACTTTTTAGCACTTTAGTTATGAGTTTTATGTTACAGCTTTGTAGCGTTAAACCCATAACTACTGACTTTGAGGTGGCGGTACGAATCTTGTAGTTATAGGCTGTACCGCACACTTTTTGGCCGGACAGGCAAACTCGTAATACCGGCGCTATGGAAGTCCCATCGAAAAATGACTTTTTGAAAGCTGCGGTGGTTACGTTGCATTACGGCCAAAAAAGTGTGCGGTACAGCTATGTCTGCAAAACTCGTAATACCAGCGGTAGTGAAAAAGAGCCATAACGCTGCTTTTTCACCCATAATCTAGCCGACGGTTATTAATATACTTTTTACCTCTGTGATTACCTTGTATCTAAGCCTTTGCAGACTGCCCCCTTATTTCAGTTCTTTTGACTGATTTGAATTTAGCTAATCAGGGCCCTCTCATTTGTAACTTTACGGACGTGGTCACAATGTTATCTCTATGGCACATATGAACTAACGGCATCTAGCTGTTAAAATTGCCAAATGCTTTGAAATAAGGGGCGGCCTGTAAGGGCTTAGAAATTAGCATATGAGCCTTCCTAGTTTTAGCTTTAAACAAAGTATACCAAAAGAAAACAAAGCAAATTTGATGATAAAAGTGAATTGGAAAGTTGTTTAAAATTGCATTTGTTATCTGAATCTTGAAAGTTTAATTTTGACTAGACTGTCCCTTTAAAGGGACAGTAAAGTCAAAACTAAACTTTCATGATTCAGATAGGGCATGCAATTTTAAACAACTTTCCAATTTACTTTTATCATCAAATTTGCTTTGTTTTCTTTTGGTGGTATTTTTGAAAAGCTAAACCTAGCTAGGCTCAAACTGATTTCTAAACAGTTGAAAACCGCCTCCTAGCTCAGAGCATTTTGAAGGTTTTTCACAGTTAGACTGTGCTAGTTCACATTTGTCATATAGATAACACTGTGCTCACTCCCGTGAAGTTATTTAGGAGTCTTCACTGATTGACTACACTGCATGTCTGTCAAAGGCACTTAGATAAGGAGGCTGTCTGCAAAGACTTAGATACAAGGTAATCACAGAGGTAAAAAGTATATTAATATAACTGTGTTGGTTATGCAAAAAAGGGGAATGGGTAATGAAGGGATTATCTATCTTTTTAAATAAGAAACATTTTGGTGTAGACTGTCCCTTTAAGCTATTGGACAAAAATATCCTAGAAAAAGATGCTACAAATCATCTAAGTTACATGCAATGTTTTCATACAGCAAACCCTTATGGATTAGGATGGGGCCAATGTTAATTGTATCACTCTCAGGAAAGTAAATAGTCTTTTTATATTCAAAGCTTTCACATCTTTTAACCTTTTTAAAGATGCAAAACAAAGAGAGATGATAAAGTTAACTGCTGAATATACAGAGCTATTTGTCCAGTTTTAGGAAACTTTAGAACTTCTTTTACATTCAAAAAAGGTTGGCTTGCATGTTTTTAATCAGGGGCTTCAGATTAATCAATAAATTCAATTACCTTTCTCAAATTTTCTCAAAAAAATTAAACCAGCAAAAGAAGGATTACCTGCTGAAATCACAGAAAATAAAAACAGATTTATTGTGTAAGGTTTATCTTCAGGGAAACATAGCACATAAATATAGATATGGGTATCAAAATCATATACCACACGCCATGGAACCCACATTACAACAAATCTAAAAGATTTGCTTTCTGTAGTAGACCCTCAGCTAACCAGTGTTTGAAGAAAAGGACAGAACCAATGATCAGCAACAGATAATGTATCCAATGGATAACAATAGGCAAAAGAGCAATTTATTGTAGAGCAAGAAAAGATGTACAATAGACTTGATAATGTATCTGTATCAAGCCAATGGGACATACATCAGTAATATAGGTGCAGTTAGTTGAGACATATAGACTTCAGAGGTTTGTGCACATTCACCTTGTTAAAAATGCTCTATGATTCAGAGTAATCAGATAAGTCAAGGTACCATATCAGTGCAATGTAAGCAAAAAGTCAGAATGTGATTAAAGGAAATGAGATAAGAGTATTGAATGCTTCAAGTAAGATAAGATCTTATAGAAGGAAATGATTAGTGCAGGGGAATTAGGGTTAAATTGGAGTTTTCCTCACTTATTAATAGCCTTAAACTGATGATAAAATGAGACTCATATCATGTTAACAATTTATTAAAAGAGATAACAAGGTTCAATATTCTACTCCCATTATAAAAAAATATGATTATTAGGGCTCAACAACTGGTCAAAAAACTCAAGCAGATTTATAGTGATTTACCACTCTCTTTTTTTCAAGGTGTTTGGTCTCAAGTAAGAAACTATGTTGTTTTGTGGATGAGTTTGGTAAGATAGGGTGTGGGATTATTTCGAAGTAGGTATTGGTGTTATGCAGGTGAGTACTAATGAGGTTACTTGGTAAATGGAAATGTATTGTTGAATATGGGAAGTGAAGTGGTTATTGAGTCCCAGGTGTTGGTTAACTATGGGGCAGCGGGTCCAGATGACTAGGAGTTTCTAATATAAAGAGATGGGCTGTAATATTGATTGAAGTCTACTTGAGCTTCATTGTGTACACACAATTTAGACAGATATATGTGTGGAAGATTTATTTTTCAAATGAAAATAAACATTTCCTTACTTATTAACAGCCTTAAACTGATGATAAAGCAAAACTCATGTCAACATTTTAGTTATAGAGATAACAGGGGTGAATATTCCCATCATAAAAATATGCTTGCCAGGGCTCCAAAACAGGACTAAAAACCTAAGCAGTTGGAAAGAGATTTAGCTTTATGACTTCAAACATGCACCACAGTACAATATTAATGGTTGCCTATACCAAAATGTATTTTTGCTTTCCGCCCGAATTGGTCATCAAGTTTCTTGAATGATCACATTGTGAAATGGATTTGTGCAATAAAAACTCACAGCTGTAAATGACTTCTCAATAGAAATTGTCCTGAAAAGACTTAGGGGGTGAATTATCAATCTCCGAATGGAGCTTGATGCCCCTGTTTCCGCACGAGCCTTCAGGCTCGCCGGAAAGAGAAGTTATGAAGCAGCGGTCTAAAAACTACTGCTCCATAACTTGTCCTCCTGCTCTGACATGATTGGGTTGATTGACACCCCCTGCTAGCGGCCAATTGGCCGCGAATCTGCAGAGGGTGGCAGTGCACAAGCAGTTCACAAGATCTGCTTGTGCAATAATAAATGCAGACAGTACATGCTGTCGGCATTTATCGATGTGCGGCAGACATAATACACTACATTGTATCATGTCCACACGCACTATGATAAATTGGCCCCTTGTTTTAGAGAAAGAAACTTTGAGGACACCCGAAGCTTACAGATACAACAGCCCTTTAAAAGTTTACAGTAAAGAGCTATTAAATTAACCCCTTTGTTCACTGTTTCAGTGTGAGCTTAACCTATTGCAATCTGTTTCCACCACAGCTAAACTATCTAAATGCCATTTGTATATTGGCATGGTGGACATACTTGGCACAATTGCTCAATCACTATATTGTAATTTTTAATCTTTGTTACTGTAACAATATTTATTTTTACTGTTTGTTAATGCACCACTCTCAATTTGGCTTGATCTTAAAGGGACAGTAAAGTCAAAATTAAACTTTCATGGTTCAATGTTATCAATGCGTATGATTAATGCACATTCCAGCCGAAACGCATAAGCCTGTGTCTCCTACTCGTATAATTTTTATCTGCTGTTGTCTTGGAAGAAAATAAAAGAGTTCACTTTTACCTCTGTGCCTGTTTCTCTGCAATGCAAAATTAAACAATTTTCCAATTTACTTTTGTCATCAAATTTTCTTTGTCCTTTTGGCATTCTTTGTTGAAAGCTAAACCTGGGTAGGCTCATAGGCTGATTTCTAAACCCTTAAAGGGTGTCTCTTAATTCTTTCACATTAAGACAGTGCTAGTTCGTGTATGCCATATCAATTACATTGTGCTCACTCCCGTAGAGTTATGCAGGAGTCAGCACTGACTGGCTAAAATACAAGTTTGTAAATAGCACTGATATAAGGGGGCAGTCTGCAGAGGCTTAGATACAAGGTAATCACAGAGGTAAAAAGCGTATAATTATAACAGTGTTGGTTATGCAAAAGTGGGGAATGGGCAATAAAGGGATTATCTATCTTTTTAAACAATAAAAATGTTCAAGTAGACTGTCCGTTTATACAAGATGGAGACTATAGGTTTCTATTAATAGGAGTTATGATATTTTCTCATACTGGATTTTAACAGTACTTAAACTTTAAAGCGTGAACCCACTCCCTTGCAACATGCTATCTGCATAGAAGATATTCAAATGAGATTGGACCTTCATAAGCCAGGTTATTATAAGAGCTCACCTTCATGCATGCTAAGTCCAAACACGTACATTAGAGTGTGTTTTACAGTGTTTTTGCCTACAATATTGAACTCACGTTTATGAAGGTGTACTCCTGTTTAGGAGATCAATAATGTAGGTGTATTAACAGAAACATTATCAGACAGAGATTGCTACAGCATTTGTAGATGTTGGGGTCCTGATGTGACTTTTCCTACAGATTCTCTTAGTTGTATAGAATATGTACTCAACACATATACAAATGTATATGAACCTTCACATCTGCACATGTGTGCCCTAGCCACTGTACATGGCCTATACAACAGTGATGAATAGAGCTTCAATGAATTGATACCATGTAATATTAATACACCTCTACAATGTCCCCTGTGATCATTTTAAAGTGTTTTGCACAGGTGCAAGATAATAGACAGTTTCCAACTAGTCTTAGAATAGTTGCAAATATGTCCAAAATGCTATTTCAAGGATTTATCAAGTGAGGTGTTGAATTTGAAAAGCCAAAACTAATCTACAAAAAGTATAGAAAAGTCTGTTGAAAATGGATTGTGACCGCAAAGAACTTTTTAGACCATTAGTAAAAATAGGGGTGAGGATCTGAAAACATGATTGTGGGCAGTGTTCTCTACAGGAAATTTTGACAGCCAGGTGGCATTATAAAGTAGCTGGGCAGGAGAAGTGTAATACTTTCTAATATTATAACATTCTCTCCAAATTTAACATAAATGTTTTTAATGTTAATTTGAGCAATAAATATTGAAAATGTTAATGTAAGATAATCTTATTTGTTGTGATGGGGTCAGTAAAATCAGCAAGGTGGTGCAGCCATTAAAAAGATCCTGGGGAGAGTACTGGGGGGTACGGAAAAGAACCAAAAAGGCACAATTATGATTACGGCAAAGCAACAGAAGAAAAAAAAATGCCTCAGTCAATAATGGTGGTTGACCAGTGCCACTTTATGTGTTTTAATGATGGATTGACAGTAAATTTGTATTAGAAAAGTATTAGCAACATTTATGTAGAGGAAAAACAGTTTTTGCAGATAAAATAAAACATTTAGGGACAGATTACAAGTGGAGTGCTAATTTATTGTGTGCCCACAGACAAGCAAATTTGCCAGTTTGCACGCGCACATTAAATAACTAGCCATTACAAGTGGCTGGTTATTGCTACTGCGAGCTCGTGGTTGCAATTAGAGCTCCAAAAATTAAACAGAGGTGTATGGAGCCTAGGGAAGCCAGCTCTCATAAGATTGTGTTCGTCTTGCAATTTACTTGTAATACCAGAGCACATTTGCGTGCACTGGTATTACAAAGTGGAGCACAAATATTGCTTTAGTGGAAGCGATATTTTGATATTTTGCGCTCCACTTATAATCTGGCCCTTACTGTATAAAGAGAAGTCAAGTTCATGTGTGAACTCCAGTTAGCAGCCATTTCAAAATAGGTGTCACTGTTGACCTAGCCACCCTTTATAAAAATGAGCAGAGGTCAATAAATCCTGCTAATCATTTTGTAATAAAGCATGCTTAGTCCCTTTTTTTTTCACCAGATATACCAGCCATAGGGACACTGATGTTTGTACAAATGCCTTTTGCCTTCATTTCGATTTTGTATTCCAACAGCCCAAAATCTTTACTAGCATTTTACCCAAGAAATGAATAATCTATGTTCTGGGCCAACTAGCATTTTATTAAAATAGTAAATCCCATGTTCATTTTCTATTATAAACTTATATTTTCTTATACTTTTTATAGCTTCAGTTAGATCTGGTCTTGATAGAGTTTGTTGTGATTCTTTAAAGGGATACTAAACCAAAAAAAAATTATTTCATGATTCAGACAGAGAATACAATTTAAAACAACATTCCAATTTACTTCTATTATCTATTTTTTCTCAGTCTTTAGATATTCTTTGTTGAATGCACATGGTTGAGCCAATCACACGAGGCATCTATGTGCAGCCACCAATCAGCAGCCACTGAGCCTATCTAGATATGCTTTTCAGCAAAGGATATCAAGAGAATAAAGCAAATTAGATAATAGAGGTAAATTAGAAAATTGTTTAGCATTACACACTTTCTAAATCATGAAAGAAAAAATGTGGGTTTTATGTCCCTTTAAGCTTTTCTGGAACATCATTTTCTAATTAACATAGTTTAAAAACCTTATAAAGAGTAATTGCATATTTAATTCCATGAAATGCATGTAAATCAAAGAAGTTATTTTAATGCATATTTATTATAGCACTATTACAAATATTACAAAATTTGCCCACATAGCAGATTCATTGTTGCTGCCAATTCAAAAGGAATCCATGATTGAATCATAGCATTACTTGATTCATGATCGCTTGCAGTAAGTCCCTTAGTCTGGTTTCCTTCGCTAAGAGAATAATGGATAGTTACAATGTGTATAGTGACATTGTCAAACCATCAGGAATTGCTGATTATAGAGCTAAATATTGATTTCTGCTTCAAATGTGTCAAAATTCTTTCTTCCCTTAATTAGAACTTCCCTAAGTACCATACAAGCACCAACGGAATATATCAGATCTCTGTAAGAAGTGTGATACTTGAATATAATTGTGACCTCTTGTCTTACCTTTTCCTCCTGAGTTTTAAGATGACTTCAACTGTCTTCCCTGCCCTTCTCAATACATGTGATAATCATGCTCATTTTTCCTACTCTAACCAAAGAAAAAAAATTCAAGGCTCTGTTTTTATCATTTGGAACCACACATATTGTAGTGAGATAGCAGTGAAACTTAAAGTGGCACAAGCTGCCTTTTTCTATTTGTTTGTTTCATGGTACACCGCACTAAGCAGTGACCTGTGACAACAGAGTCTCACACAACAGAAATCGCTTTACCCAATCAAAGAAAGATTTAAAATTACCAGTGGCTGCTTTTTTTTTCTCTGTGGAAGATATAGGGTGTTAAAAATGTCATGGGTTTCATTAAATCACTATTATAGGGAATCTATAGATATTTAAGCATATTGTAATAAAGGATATATATATATATATATATATAATACTGTATTTTTAGTGACATTTTTACACTGAAATAGCTTGTCATTTAATAAAAAAAAATGTTGATTGAAGTTAAATTAAGCATCTAAGTAGTAATCACAAAAAAACATAAAAGAGATTTTGGCCTAGATTACAAGTGGAGCGATATTAGCGCTCCACTTTGTAATACCAGTGCACAATAATGTGCGCTGGTATTACAAGTAAATTGCAATGCAACGCTAGCTCATGATATATGCCTGTTTGTGTAATAGCAAGGTAACATTTTAAAAGGGTTAGGACTAGATTACAAATGGAGGGCAAAAATAAAAGCGCTGTTGAGCGCTAACATCACTCAAGTTAAATCAATAGCACTTCTATGTTTGGGCTGGTATTACAAGTTAAAAGTAAAATGTTAGCATAAGAGGGAAAGACTCAGGTACACTAACATATGGAGGTCAGATAATGCACCAGTGCTAATTCCCTTTCCCCATAGACTTCTATGGAGCACGCTACAAAAGCATTTTCTGTCCTTTGCTTATGTGCTAACCCTGAAGGTACACTAGGACAACTGCGTTAAAGCCAAAGATGCGTCAAGAAATACTTCAAATACCTCCACTTACAAGAAATTCTCCTTTTTTTAAAAAAAATATATTTCTATATAATCTGTATATTTAAAAAAGATATATATCTATTGCTATATACTTTATTAATATATGTAGATATATATATTTATATGGTATATACATATATGTGTGTCTAGCACGGTTCAGCAATATTCATAGAGTACCCTGCGCTATCAATAATGTTCCACTTGTAATCTATGCCTTTTTATTTTTTCATTTCTGGTAAATGTGTACATATTTAGGGCTAGATTACAAGTGAAGCGATATTGATAGTGCACCCTGTGCTATAAATAGGGCTTCACTTGTAATCTGGGCCAAAATATTCTATGTATTTTTCTGGTATATGTGTACATATTTAGGTCTAGATTACAAGTAGAGACCAAAAAATACAAGTGGTACAAAGTTTCAGGTACTTAAGTGTTTTTTACAGTAGGGTTTGTGTTGTGGGTTTTTACCTTTTGTAGAAACAGTTTACAGCTTACAACAGCTTTTCAAAATCAATATATTCTGTGTATTGGACACACAACACTCAACTTGTAATTTCAAGGTAATTGTGGCCAGTGTGCTACTTAGCACTTCCCATTATAGTATGCATATAGGATAGTATAGAATTTTCCACTTGTATTCTTGCCCTTAATATACATAATTCAGCTTATCATATGACATTATATATACATTGTATGTCTAGTTTATCAATAATCATACAATTGTCTTATTATAATCTCCTATTCCTGAAACACACGTTATTAAAAGTGCAAATATTGCTCTTACTGGTGCTTTATTTATACACACACATGTACATACGCACAGCCACTAGTTTAATTTAATGTTGGATGTCTTTAGAAAAACATTTGTTAATTAATGAATATATTTTAAATGCAATCTTAATATTTTACATGCAAGATGCAGTCATTTATAGCAATAACTGCTGCTGTCCATCTCATGAATCTTAACAAGATGAAAGAAAAACATTAAGTGACAGATATTGTTCATAGTACTTTTTTAATAAGTAAGTGAGTCTTGTAAAGCTACTATCAACATTCTCTGGATATCAAAAATAATAACTGGTTTTGCAGTAGTACAGCTCAGAAACACAAGGGTATAAGATATACTGTACTTTAAGCTCTGTTTGATGAATCTGAGCACAGTTCCTAGGGGATAGATTACTTTAAACCATGCTCTTTTACTTTCTAATCCTAACTTGATTTGATTTGTACTTTAATACAGCTGCCTGGCAATTCAACAGCAAATAGAGACTATTTATGTAATCATATTGTAAGTAGTGGGACAAGTAGAAACTCTCAGGAACCTTTTTGGAAAATAGTTTGTTGTACTTTTTATTTATTGAACAGTAGGGCTCCAGGCTTTCCAGTGCTCATTATAATTGGTTTTCTGCTTGAACTTTCAAAAACTGTCATGTCAATACTCTGAGAGAATTTTTTTGCTTACTACATGGCTGTGGGCTCTATTTTCTCATGTGCTACTTGACAAAGTTCTTGTAATATCTTTAAGGCAAGTTCTGGAGTTTTACAGTAGTTGTTGTTTAGGAGCCTGCAAGTCAGGGTAATTTTGTCTTCACTGCATTTTAGCTCCAGCCTTTCGTGTATCTCAGAATTCTACAGAATTCTGTGGACATTTCTGGTATGACATGAAAAATGTGTAACGATTTATTGGCTCACAGTTTGTTTTTTAACCAATTCAAATGTTTTTTTGTTTTTTTTTACCCATCTTTTAGAATTTCCATCATTATGTCTATTTCTAAAATATTGATTCCACGATTCTATGATAATATGGAGAATTCATAATAGTGTCATAAGATAGATAGATCGATAGATAGATAGATAGATAGATAGATAGATAGATAGATAGATAGATAGACAGACAGACAGACAGATAGATAGATAGATAGATAGATAGATAGATAGATAGATAGATAGATAGATAGATAGATAGATAGATAGATAGATAGATAGATAGATAGATAGATAGATAGATAGATAGATAGATAGATAGATAGATAGATAGGTTTCTAGTCCACTCAGTGTTAAAGATAGGGAAAAGACAACTTTCTTACTCGTCTTCTGCAGTTTCTTATTTGGGATTAGTGGAAATTTATATATATATATATATATACTTATTTATATCTGTGTGTGTGTTATTGGATAAATAGCTGTAAGTAATTGTATTTGTAAATAGATTAATAGATACATAGATAGATGATAGATAGATGATAGATAGATAGATAGATAGATAGATAGATAGATAGATAGATAGATAGATAGATAGATAGATAGGCAGGCAGGCAGGCAAGCAAGTAGGCAGAGAGAGAGAGAGATGATAGATAGAGATAGACAGACACAGATAGTCCACTCTGTGTTAAAGATAGGAAAAAGACCACTTTCTTAATCGTCTTCTGCAGTTTCTTACTTGGGATTAGTGGTAATTTAAATATATATATATATATATATATATATATATATATATATATATATATATATATATATATATATATATATTTATATCTGTGTGTGTGTTATTGGATAAATAGCTGTAAGTAATTGTTTTTGTAACTAGATAGATAGATAATAGATAGATAGATAGATAGATAGATAGATAGATAGATAGACAGACAGACATGCAGCCAGGCAAGCAGGCAGACAGACAAAGAGAGACAGAGATGATAGACGGACAGACAGACAGAGAGACAGACAGACAGATATATAGATAGATAGATAGATAGATAGATAGATAGATAGATAGATAGATAGACAGGCAGAAAGACAGACAGATAGATAGATAGATAGATAGATAGATAGATAGATAGATAGATAGATAGATAGATAGATAGATGATAGATAGATAGATAGATAGATAGATAGATAGAAGATAGATAAATAGATAGATAGATAGATAGATAGATAGATAGATAGATAGATACGAGTGGAAAAATATCACTTTACTTTAGTAATCAGAGGAGAACATTCACTAGTCCAATATCAATATAATTCTAGTCCACTCAGTGTTAAAGATAGGAAACAGACAACTTTCTTAATCGTCTTCTGCAGTTTCTTATTTGGGATTAGTGGAAATTTCTAAATATAAATATATATATACATTTATTTATATCTGTGTGTGTGTGTGTTTGGATAAATAGCTGTCAGTAATTGTTTTTGTAAATAGATACATTGATAGATAGATAGATAGATAGATAGATAGATAGATAGATAGATGATATATAGATAGATAGATAGATAGATAGATAGATAGATAGATAGATAGATAGATAGGCAGGCAGGCAGGCAGGCAAGTAGGCAAGTAGGCAGACAAACAGACACAGAGAGAGAGAGATGATAGATAGAGATAGACAAACACAGACGGATAGATAGATAGATAGATAGATAGGTAGATAGATAGATAGATAGATAGATAGATAGATAGATAGATAGATAGATATGGGTGGAAAATATCACTTTAGTAATCAGAGGAGAACATTCACTAGTCCAATATCATTATGTTTCTAGTCCACTCAGTGTTAAAGATAGGAAAAAGACCACTTTCTTAATCGTCTTCTGCAGTTTCTTACTTGGGATTAGTGGTAATTTATATATATATATATATATATACTTATTTATATCTGTGTGTGTGTGTTATTGGATAAATAGCTGTAAGTAATTGTTTTTGTAACTAGATAGATAGATAGATAGATAGATAGATAATAGATAGATAGATAGATAGATAGATAGATAGATAGATAGATAGATAGACAGACAGACATGCAGCCAGGCAAGCAGGCAGACAGACAGAGAGAGTCAGAGATGATAGACAGACAGACAAACAGACAGACAGAGAGACAGACAGACAGACAGACAGATAGATAGATAGATAGATAGACAGACAGACAGACAGACAGACAGACAGACAGACAGACAGACAGACAGACAGACAGGCAGAAAGACAGACAGACAGACAGACAGACAGACAGACAGACAGACAGATAGATAGATAGATAGATAGATAGATAGATAGATAGATAGATAGAAAGATAGATAGAAGATAGATAGATCGATAGATAGATAGATAAATAGATAGATTGATACGAGTGGAAAAATATCACTTTACTTTAGTAATCAGAGGAGAACATTCACTAGTCCAATATCAATATAATTCTAGTCTACTCAGTGTTAAAGATAGGAAAAAGACAACTTTCTTAATCGTCTTCTGCAGTTTCTTATTTGGGATTAGTGGACATTTCTAAATATAAATATATATATATACATTTATTTATATCTGTGTGTGTGTGTTTGGATAAATAGCTGTCAGTAATTGTTTTTGTAAATAGATAAATTTATAGATAGATAGATAGATAGATAGATAGATAGATAGATAGACAGACAGACAGACAGACAGACAGACAGACAGACAGACAGACAGACAGACAGACAGACAGACAGACAGACAGACAGACAGACAGACAGACAGACAGACAGACAGACAGACAGATAGATAGATAGATAGATAGATAGATAGATAGATAGATAGAAAGATAGATAGAAGATAGATAGATAGATCGATAGATAGATAGATAAATAGATAGATTGATACGAGTGGAAAAATATCACTTTACTTTAGTAATCAGAGGAGAACATTCACTAGTCCAATATCAATATAATTCTAGTCTACTCAGTGTTAAAGATAGGAAAAAGACAACTTTCTTAATCGTCTTCTGCAGTTTCTTATTTGGGATTAGTGGACATTTCTAAATATAAATATATATATATACATTTATTTATATCTGTGTGTGTGTGTTTGGATAAATAGCTGTCAGTAATTGTTTTTGTAAATAGATAAATTTATAGATAGATAGATAGATAGATAGATAGATAGATAGATAGATAGATAGATAGATGATAGATAGATAGACATGCAGCCAGGCAGACAGACAGACAGAGAGAGAGAGAGAGATGATGATTATAGATAGATAGATAGATAGATAGATAGATAGATAGATAGATATAGATAGATAAATTATGTTTGTGTGTGTATATAAAATGCAGAATTGTATCTAATGCTTCAGGTCATAAAAGTGGCAAGTATACTTATAAGTTATGCTTGGGGTATTATCATTCTGTGACACTTTGCAAAGCTCACATATGGTATTTTCTTTGTAATGTGGAAGTAGAAAATCTGCATTCTACTTTTTAATAATGTAAAAAATGTTTCCCCTTACTATAGTTTTAAGAAGCACACATTTTTGCTTTGAACATAATGAATAAATATGAAACCAATATTTAGCTTTTTTAGCAATTAAAAAAATATTCATATACTTAAATATTTAATTCCTTAATCATAGCCTTCTAGAGATTGTGTATCTTACATAAAAAAAAACTTTTCAAAGGTTTATATTAATGAATATTCTAAGCAATGCAGGATACATTCAAATAACTGTGTTTAATTCCTATGACATGTTAAATAAATATTTTGTTTTGGAAAGTCATACTATTGTTATGCCTGCTGCTAAATATTGTTTGATTCCCTACTGCATGCAGTCCATAGGACATACCCCATTATTAAATGAGGATGGATTTTTTTAAGCAAACACTGTTATTATGAAAAATACAAATTTGTATGCCAATAGCTAAAATCTTTGTATTGACATATAAAACAATAAAAAGTGTTAAGGTCAAAGAGACTTGAAAAACAACAATATATATCTTTAAACAATTTCCTGCCACAAAAAGGACTGTTTAGACATGCACTTTATCTGTCCAATTTTAGTTAATCAAGTTTCATTTTTAAGCTAAGTGGATCTTTCTTTATATATACATAAACAATAAATCATATCCACACTGAAAAAGGGCATATTAATGGCAATTAATATTTAAACATTTAGCATTATAAATAGGTTATCAGATTGTACTATTT
This sequence comes from Bombina bombina, assembly GCF_027579735.1. Taxonomy (NCBI): domain Eukaryota; kingdom Metazoa; phylum Chordata; class Amphibia; order Anura; family Bombinatoridae; genus Bombina; species Bombina bombina. The sequence continues at coordinate 407,451,909 of NC_069499.1, forward strand.
TATATATTAATAAGCTTAGCCACAATCCAAAACACATAAATACATCTCTGATTATTTTCATTTATTGCACATAAAAAAGGTACAGTTTAGTATATTTTTATTTTATTTTTTTAAAGAGTGTCACTGTAGCTGAGAGTGTTATTCTTCTTAGGCAGTTATTAGATTGTCAGTAGCGATGAGCTGTGCCCAAACATAAACTTTCTATTAGTTTATTTGAAATCAATTGAACCTTTTTAATTTAATCTTAATATTATTCATTTACAAGAGCACTAGATTGCAGCACTATTTCCTGACATGTAGTGCTCCAGATACCTACCTAAGTATCTCTTCTAAAAGAAATACCATGGGAACGAAGCAAATTTTATAATAGACGTAAACTGGAAACTTTTTTAAAATTGTTTGTTCTGTCTGAATTTAATATCCCTTTAAAGGGACAGTAAAGTAAAAACTAAAAACTAAACTTTCATGATTCAGATAGAGCACGCAATTTTAAACAACTTTCCAATTTACTTTTATCATCAAATTTGCTTTGTTCCCTTGGTGGTATTTTTGAAAAGCTAAACCTAGCTAGGCTCAAACTGATTTCTAAACAGTTGAAAACCGCCTCCTAGCTCAGAGCATTTTGAAAGTATTTCACAGTTAGACTGTGCTAGTTCACATGTGTCATATAGATAACATTGTGCTCACTCCCGTGACGTTATTTAGGAGTCTTCACTGATTGACTACACTGCATGACTGTCAAAGGCACTTAGATAAGGAGGCTGTCTGCAAAGGCTTAGATACAAGGTAATCACAGAGGTAAAACATATATTAATATAACTGTGTTGGTTATGCAAAAACGGGGAATGGGTAATAAAGGGATTATCTATCTTTTTAAATAAGAAACATTTTGGTGTAGACTGTCCCTTTAAGAATAAAGCACTATCTGGTATTACAAGTGAATGGTAAAAAAAAGTTTTACCAGAAAATCAAAAACATTTTAGCGCATCCTATACTTTCAATGGATAGCGCAGGGAGTGCTATCATCACTTATATTACAAGTGGCAAGTTATCTGCTGCACTGAAAAATGTAACCTGGAGACCTGAAGTAAAGCATTAGGGCTAGAATAAAAGCATAAAAAAAACACGTCATATATTAAAATAAAGCATTTCAAAGTTCATATATATAGATAAATATAGATAGATAGATAGATAGATAGATAGATAGATATACACACATTCTAAGCGTAATATAACATTCTATTCTTAAAATGTTTTAACACTGATATAAAGGTATATGGTATGAAGAGGTGATGGACTGGGAAGCATTTAAAGGTGTGTTTGTATTTGTGAAATTGTATGTGTGTATGTATATCTGTGTATGTATATCTGTGTATGTGTGTATGTATATCTGTGTATGTATGTATGTATATCTGTGTATGTGTGTATGTATATCTGTGTATGTATATCTGTGTATGGTGTATGTATATATGTGTATGTGTGTATGTGTATGTGTGTATGTATATATGTGTATGTGTGTATGTGTATTTATATATGTGTATGTGTGTATGTATATATGTGTATGTGTGTATGTATATCTGTGTATGTATATCTGTGTATGGTGTATGTATATATGTGTATGTGTGTATGTATATATGTGTATGTATATATGTGTATGTGTGTATGTGTATTTATATATGTGTATGTGTGTATGTATATCTGTGTATGTATATCTGTGTATGGTGTATGTATGTATGTGTATGTGTATGTATATATGTGTATGTGTGTATGTATATATGTGTATGTATATATGTGTATGTGTATTTATATATGTGTATGTGTGTATGTATATATGTGTATGTGTGTATGTATATCTGTGTATGTATATCTGTGTATGGTGTATGTATATATGTGTATGTGTGTATGTATATATGTGTATGTATATATGTGTATGTGTGTATGTGTATTTATATATGTGTATGTATATATGTGTATGTGTGTATGTATATCTGTGTATGTATATCTGTGTATGGTGTATGTATATATGTGTATGTGTGTATGTATATATGTGTATGTGTGTATGTGTATTTATATATGTGTATGTGTGTATGTGTATTTATATATGTGTATGTGTGTATGTATATATGTGTATGTGTGAATGTATATCTGTGTATGTATATCTGTGTATGTATATCTGTGTATGGTGTATGTATATATGTGTATGTGTGTATGTATGTGTGTATGGTGTATGTATATATGTGTATGTTTGTATGTATATATGTGTATGTGTGTATGTATATCTGTGTATGTATATATGTGTATGGTGTATGTATATATGTGTATGTGTGTATGTATGTGTGTATGGTGTATGTATATATGTGTATGTTTGTATGTATATATGTGTATGTGTGTATGTATATATGTGTATATGTGTATGTATGTGTGTATGTATATCTGTGTATGGTGTATGTATATATGTGTATGTGTGTATGTATATCTGTGTATGTATATCTGTGTGTGGTGTATGTATATATGTGTATGTGTGTATGCATGTATATATGTGTGTATGTATATATGTGTATGTATGTGTGTATGTATGTATATATGTGTATGTATGTATGTATGTATGTATGTATGTATGTATGTATATCTGTGTATGTATATATGTGTATGGTGTATGAATATATGTGTATGTGTGTATGTATGTATGTATGTATGTATGTGTGTATGTATATATGTGTATGTATATCTGTGTATGTATATCTGTGTATGGTGTATGTATATATGTGTATGTGTGTATGTATGTATGTATGTATGTGTGTATGTATATATGTGTATGTGTGTATGTATGTATGTATGTGTGTATGTATATATGTGAATGTGTGTATGTATGTATGTGTGTGTATGTATATATGTGTATGTATATATGTGTATGTATGTGTGTATGTATATATGTGTATGTGTGTATGTATGTATGTATATCTTTGTATGTATATCTGTGTATGGTGTATGTATATATGTGTATGTGTGTATGTATGTATGTGTGTATGTATATCTGTGTATGTGTGTATGTATGTATGTGTGTATGTATATCTGTGTATGTGCGTATGTATGTATGTATCTGTATGTGTGGATGTATATCTCTGTATGTGTGTATGTACTGTATATATGTGTATGTGTGTGTGTATGTATATATGTGTATGTGTGTATGTATGTATGTATGTGTGTATGTATATCTTTGTATGTGTGTATGTATGTATCTGTATGTGTGTATGTATATCTCTGTATGTGTGTATGTACTGTATATATGTGTATGTGTGTATGTATATATGTGTATGTTTGTATGTATGTATGTATCTGTATGTGTGTATGTATATCTCTGTATGTGTGTATGTACTGTATATATGTGTATGTGTGTATGTATATATGTGTATGTTTGTATGTATGTATGTATCTGTATGTGTGTATGTATATCTCTGTATGTGTGTATGTACTGTATATATGTGTATGCGTGTATGTACTGTATATATGTGTATGTGTGTATGTACTGTATATATGGGTATGCGTGTATGTATGTATGTGTATGTGTGTATTTATATCTCTGTATGTGTGTATACATATCTGTGTATGTATGTATATATGTGTTTGTATTTCTCAAGTCTCACCCCAAAACTGCAACATATTATCTACACCTGTGTGTGCTAATTGTATTTATCCTAATACATATTCATACCTGTGTTATTTGTGCTTCCCATTTAGGGTCTCCTAACTGTTAGTACTGTCATCCACCATTACTAGAAAATAAATAGTATCTCATTAGTTACATCCTACTGCTTCTGCGGGTCTGGTAATAAGAGATTTAAAGGTACATGAAACCCAAAATTTTTCTTTCATGATTCAGATAGAGAATATCATTTTTAACAACTTTCTAATTTACTTCTATTATCTAATCTGTTTCCTTCTCTTGATATCATTTGTTGAAGGAGCAGCAATACACTACTAGTTTCTAACTGAACACATGGGTGAGCCAGTCACATTCAATATATATATATGCAGCCACCAATCAAAAGCTAGAACCTAGGTTATCTGCTGCTCATGAACTTGCCTAGATAAATCTTTCAGCAAAGGATAACAAGAGAAGGAAGCAAATTAAATAATAGAAGTAAATTGGAAAGTTGTTTAAAATTGTATTCTCTATCTGAATTATGAAAGAAAAAAATTGGGTTTCATGTCCCTTTAACTCATCTGTTTGGTGTGGACAAGAATTATACTATTCTCAATAATGAATATTTTGTGTAGATTTTGTTTTTACATTTGGTTAGGTTTGTGCAATGAAAAATGCGGGAAGCATATTGCTGCTCAATAGCTGTAAAGCCGGGCAAACTGGGGTGGAGATTCCCCCTGTGTCCGCCCATGGGTTGTTAAATGGAACCCATCAGGGCGGAATAAGCAACCTTTTTTAACGTTAGTTCCTTTCACCTTTTTTTTAACTAATCACTCTTAAAGTGAACAAATTTCCATGTGAAAATACAGATTTACAATGGAAACTGTTTTATCCTATCTATGTGCTAGATAAAAAGTGTTATATTTTGGAAACATACTATTATTAGTTTAATTAGATTAATAATATGCCCCTCTCTGTTATAACTAAGAAAGTGAGAGAGAAAACTCAGCACTAGTAACATTTTTTAGAAGCTCTATCCTGGTTCCTTGTAATACATAGAGACATTTATAATTTAAAGCACCTCTTGATGCAAGAATGACAGTTTATATATTTATATATTTAAATGTACCTAGAAATCTCTCATATATAGTGATAAAAGGAAGGGTTGACATCTCCTGCATCTTCTAAGTTTTTTAATATCTGTGATAGACTTATTTTTCCTAAAAGAGTTTAAGCTAAAGGTATTTAATATATTTGAACAATCCCTTTTCATTATTACATAAAATATAAAGAATCCTTCCCACTCCTGATGAAAATTCATGAAGTATTGCACATCGCCCAAAGTGGAGTTGAATCATTCTAAGCATTAGCCCATATTACAATTCTTTCAGATAGAAAATATATCTTTCTATTGCATTGGTGTCTCACATCTATATCAAGGCTACTCTTTTAGTCAACTTGGAAATTTATATACTATACGCTAACCCTCCTTTAATATCCTTACTCTTTCCTCTGGGCATTTATTGCTGTTCTTTCTAGTTCAGTAACCAGTGAGCAGAAGGTTCATTAAAACTAATTGAATTGGAAACTTGTCTGCCCTGGGAAATGTTAACTCTTTCTTGTTGTCTGCAAGAAATTTATTTTATTATTTTCTTTTGAATTAGCTGATTGGATGTTAATGGTACATATGTGAAGACATGCTATCTTATTTAACAATAACTTAACACTTGAAATCTGTAGTATACATTAAATTGCTGATTAAAAATGAATTATTAAATAAATTATAAACTGTTATTTACTTATGATGTTTCTCCCTAAATCATTAGAACTACAGCTTAAATTATGAATTCTATACCCTACATTTCATAATTTATTGTTAGATCCTATAATAGCACAACCAGGAAATATTGCATTATTTTTTAACACATGCTATCACATTTAGCAATAGCAAATTTATAGCTAAAATCTCTAGTAGAGATTACATTGCTGTTAAAAAAAAATTAGTCATTAAAAGGATAATAAACAACTCTTGCTTTTGTGTAAAATTGTGCTTGTTTCACATTCCCTAGAGAAGCTAAATGGCAAATTCTGTAATCTGTAAATGCTTAAAATCAAACAGCTGGTTCAGGCAATTTGCAGCATTTTGAAAACCTAGATTACAGATTTTGCCTTTTTGGCTTCTCTAGGGAGTGCAGGACAAATCACAATATTTACATAAAAGTGATGTCCCTTTATATCGTAATATATAAATACACTATATGCTTCTTACAACCACAATTGAAACCAGGAATACTAACAAGCACAGCTTTCTTCATTTTATTTTATATTTTTATATATATTTTGGAGCCTACATATTAAATAAAATTTTAATTCTATTTTTAAGTTTAAAAATAGGCCTATAACAATACCTATACATTCATTTTATTACATAGAATACCAGCATTAAAAATAAGAGACATTTTACCATATAAATGTATATTTCAAATTTGTTTAATTTTTCACAGTGTTTTTTCAGCTCCGTTCTATGTAACAACATTAGAGCAAGCAATTCTTACTACAATTAGAAAACTATTATTTACTTAGTGCTAACAATGGAAAGGCCAATTTCCTCTTGTAATCTATATTCAATACCAAACAAAATGTCAAACTGAAGACATTAAAATAATTTGTTGTATTGAAAGAGTGAACCCGTGTTACTTTGCCTTTCATGAGGTTTATAAACAATTCTTACACAGCACATTTCAATGGAACTATTATAATTTTGTATGTTGCTGAACAATTATAAGCTTGAAGATATTGATGAAATGAACTGTTTGATAATAGCCACAGTGGTAGATTTTTGCCAGCTTTAAAACAAATCGATAGGAAATAACAAGCATCCTACCGTTGCTAATAAAAGTAAATATTTATGACTGATTTGAGTGAGCTCCAATACCAGTCAATCACTTTCTAAAGGATCTCTGCAATTCATTAACCTCCTTTTACTGGTCTTATCCCTGTCGGTATCAGCCATCAAAAGAGAAAAGAGGAGGGGGCTCAATTTTTTTTCTGTTCTCATCATTCATAGCTTATTTGTTCATTCACGTACAGTGGAACTGAATTGATTGTTCATTTTGTCATATGAATGATAAAGTGCTGATGCCAGAAATGTTGAAAATGTCCATTTGTTACTGAAAGGAACAGAATTCTCTAATGCAAAGACTTATCTTGGAGCACTGTGTATCTGTTTCCAGATTTCTTCAGCAAAACAGAACTAGTAGTAACATCACTTTTTTAACAACACTTGCAATAAGTCCTCAGAACAAATTAAAGGGACACTAAAGTAAAAATTAAACTTTCATGACTCAGAAAGAGCATGTCATGTTAAACAACTTCCTAATTCACTTTTATTATTTAATTTGTTTCATTCTCTTGGTATCCTTTGTTGAAAAGGATACCTAAGTAGCTCAAGAGCAGCAATTCACTTCCCGGGAACTAGCTGCTGATTGATTTGTTATTGGCTCACCTGATGTTCATCTATCTCCCAGTAGTGCATTGCTGCTCCTTGAACAAAGGATACAAAGAGAATAAAATACATTTAAAAATAGAAGTAAATTGGAAAGTTGTTTAAAAATGTATTCTCTATCTGAATCATGCAATTTGGGATTTCATTTCCCTTTAAGTGTAGTTACATCATTATTTGAATCATGAAATCCTTAAATGTAAATAACTGTATACATCAATTTAACAATCTTATTTGAATTATATAGTTTGAATTAAAGTGATGAGGAAAAAGGGCAAATACACGTTTTTACACAACACAAATTTTATACATAGATTTATTTTGTCTCAGTGTACTTAATCCCTGTATTGGCTTTGTCTTTGTACCCCTTGCATAGTATTGTGGAATTTGTCTGTGTGCTACAAATAAGATAAGACTAATAATATTGCCTTGACAAACCATCTTCATATGTCTCATACTAATGAGATAATGTTATTATTATTATCAGGTATTTGTAGAGCGCCAACAGATTCCGCAGCGCTGAATTTGACATTGTATTTGCAGTCTGTTTGATAGCTGTATACCTGCAAAGTATATCGAGTGATATCATAACTCCAAATCACATTACGTTCACTTGTGAGGTACTCTCTGCTAATTAAGTAGTTAGATAGAGATAGATAGATAGATAGATAGATAGACAGGCAGAAAGATAGATAAATAGATAGATAGATGATAGATAATAGTAAGAGTAGTGCTGCTCAACTTCAAAATATACTATTTATAAATTGTGTCAGTTCCTGTTTTAGATGCTGCAGTTACAAAGAGTAAGTATATAATTTTTTTAAGCCACGTATGTTTACCTTTAGTGACACTGTCATTCTCCCTTACATTGTTTCCATAACGTAGAATGACGAAACTTGGTCATGCTACTGTACCTTCGAATAAAAATGAGCTTTACCACAAACACTTTCCGATATGTCAAGTTCATACAACTGTAGTAACCACACACTGAGGTTAAAAAAAGTCACTGAGCAAGTTTTTCTTCCCTGCGGGAGAATAAGATACACCTCAAGTTAAACGGCAAGCCTCTCCCATTAAGTGAACACTTGCAAGTGACATCAGTATGCATATTCAGGTTAGGTGTGTTTCCCTTCATGACTGACAATTTTAAGTCTAATCCATCCAAAAAGGGAAGCTTTAAAAATAACCTACATATTTTTTTTAAATATTCGGCACCGTGATATTATTTGTTTTGCTTTTCTATAAATTACACTTATTCAAAAAGCCTGCAAATACATTCTTTCCATTGTAAAGAAAAGGTGTTTCTCTAAACACTTGATCATCAGATCCGCTGCTCATTCTGCTAAAAATGAAAGAGATTTGGTAACAGTTTGCTGTGGGGTAACTTGCTGGCTAGTCTGGTATGGAAATAGATAGAAGTATAGCTAAACACACACAGATAGATAGATTATTAGATAGATAGATAGATAGATAGATAGATAGATAGATAGATAGATAATAGATATATAGATAAATAGATAGATAGATAGATAGATAGATAGATAGATTATATATATATACAGTGGATATTAAAAGTCTACACACCCCTGTTAAAATGTCAGGTTTCTGTGATGTAAAGAAATGAGACAAAGGTAAATCATTTCAAAACTTTTTCCACCTTTAATGTGACCTATAAACTGTACAACTCAATTGAAAAACAAACTGAAATCTTTTAGGTAAAGGGAAATAAAAATAATAAAAAAAAAATAATATGGTTGCATAAGTGTGAACACCCTTAAACTAATACTTTATTGAAGCACCTTTTGATTTTATTACAGCACTCAGTCTTTTTGGGTATGAGTTTTTCAGCATGGCACATCTTGACTTGGCAAGATTTGCCCACTCTTCTTTGCAAAAGCACTCTAAATCTGTCAGAATGCGAGGGCATCTCCTGTGCACAACCCTCTTCAGATCACCCCACAGATTTTGAATTGGATTCAGGTCTGGGCTCTGGCTGGGCCATCCCAAAACTTTAATCTTCTTCTGGTGAAGCCATTCCTTTGTTTATTTGGATGTATGCTTTGGGTCGTTGTCATGCTGCATGATGAAGTTCCTCTTCATGTTCAGCTTTCTAGCAGAAGCCTGAAGGTTTTGTGCCAATATTGTCTGGTATTTGGAGCTGTTCATTATTCCCTCTACCTTGACTAAGGCCCCAGTTCCAACTGAAGAAAAACAGCCCCAAAGCATGATGCTGACACCACCATGCTTCACTGTGGGTATGGTGTTCTTTTGGTGATATGCAGTGTTGTTTTTGCGCCAAACATATCTTTTGGAATTATGGCCAAAAAGTTCAACTTTGGTTTCATCAGACCATAACACCTTTTGCAACATGCTTTTGGGAAACTTCAGATGTGTTTTGGCAAAATTTAGCCAGGCTTGGATGTTTTTTTTTTGTAAGAAAAGGCTTCTGTCTTGCCACTCTACCCCATAGCCCAGACAAATGAAGAATACGGGCGATTGTTGTCACATGTACCACACAGCCAGTACTTGCCAGATATTCCTGCAGCTCCTTTAATGTTGCTGTAGGCCTCTTGGCAGCCTCCCAGACCAGTTTCCTTCTCGTCTTTTCATCAATTTTGGAGGGACATCCCGTTCTTGGTAATGTCACTGTTGCACCATATTTTCTTCACTTGATGATGACTGTCTTCACTGTGTTCCATGGTATATCTAATGCCTTGGAAATTCTTTTGTACCCTTCTCCTGACTGATACCTTTTAACAATGAGATCCCTCTGATGCTTTAGACTCTCCCTGTGGACCATGGCTTTTGCTGTAGGATGCGACTAGCAAAATGGCAGGAAAGTCCAACTAGAGCAGCTTAACTTTATTTGGGGTTAATCAGAGGCACTTTAAATGATGACAGGTGTGTACTGACTCCTATTTAACATGATTTGGAATGTGATTGCTTAATTCTGAACACAGCTACATCCCCAGTTATAAAAGGGTGTTCACACTTATGCAACCATATTATTTTATTTTTTTATTTTTATTTCCCTTTACCTAAACGATTTCAGTTTGTTTTTCAATTGAGTTGTACAGTTTATAGGTCACATTAAAGGTGGAAAAAGTTCTGAAATAATTTATCTTTGTCTCATTTTTTTACATCACAGAAACCTGACATTTTAACAGGGGTGTGTAGACTTTTTAAATCCACTGTATATAAATGGAAATAGAAAAATATTGAGTTTGGAGGGTCTGTCTTTAGTTCATCTTTAAAAATATGCAGATAGATAGATAGATAGATAGATAGATAGATAGATAGATAGATAGATAGATACATAGGTATATATCTACTGTACTATGTATCTATCTATATGGAGAAAGAGAGAGAGAGAGAGAGAGAGAGAGAGAGAGAGAGAGAGAAAGAGAGAGAAAGAGAGAGAGAGAGAGTTTGTTTGGAGGGTTTTTCTTAAAGGGGCAGCAAACCTAAATAATAATGTTATATAATTCTGCACATAGTGCAGAATTATATAACATTATCTTAGCGCAAACATTATCCATCAAAGTATTGCTGCAAAATGTAGCTCACTCGCACTACCAGGAGCGAGCTTTATTTAGTTTAATGGCGTGACCGGGCCGGCTGTCAAAAGACAGCGTGCCCAGATGCTCTTAGAAAAAACCAGACCCGCTCAGTAGAGCAAGGAGCAGCGGTCTGTAAAATGGTAAATGAAAATAAAATATTGCAGAAATACTTTGATGGATAATGTTTGCGCTAAGATAATGTTATATAATTCTGCACTATGTGCAGAATTATATAACATTTTTTTAGGTTTATTGCCCCTTTAAGTTCATCTTTAAAAATATGCAAAAACCAAGGCAAAGTATCAATATAATAATGTGTTAATATTACCAGATGACAAGCTGTGTGAGAATGAGATATCTGTTTTGCATATGACATCCTCAATACAGAAATTACTTATTATAAATTCAATTGCATGGATTTGCTCTTATAATTTCAAAGCCATTGCATTTTAAAATTAGAATTTATTCTTGTTTTATTGAATTAATCTATTTTTCCCACAAAAAATTAATGTAATGGAAAAACTCAATAAAATTATTTTATGTTAACATACTAACGGCTAGATTACGAGTTATGCGTTAGGGTAAAAAAGCAGCATTAAGAGGTCCTAACGCTGCTTTTTTATGCCCGCTGGTATTACGAGTCTTGAAGGTTTAGGGTCACCGAACACTTCTTTGGCCTTAACGCAAAACGACTTGCATAAACTTTGTAAAGTCTTTTTTCTATGGGACTTCCATAGCGCCGATATTACGAGTCTGTCCTGGGAAGCCAAAAAGTGAGCGGTTCACCCTACCCTGTCAAGAGTCCTAAAGCATTGAAAAGTCAGTAGTTATGAGTTTTATGGTGCAAAGCCGTAGCATAAAACTCATAACTAAAGTTCTAAAAAGTACACTAACACCCATAAACTACCTATTAACCCCTAAACCGAGGCCCTCCCGCATCGCAAACACTATAATAAAAAAATTTAACCCCGAACCTGCTGCTCCGGACACTGCCACCACCTACATTATATTTATGAACCCCTAATCTGCTGCCCCCAACATCGCCGACACCTACATACTATTTATTAACCCCTAATCTGCTGCCCCCAATGTCGCTGCAACCTACCTACATTTATTAACCCCTAATCTGCAACCCCCAACGTCGCCACCATTATATTAAAGTTATTAACCAATAAACCTAAGTCTAAACCTAACCCTAACACCCCCTAACTTAAATATAATTACAATAAATCTAAATAAATATTACTATCATTAACTAAATAATTCCTATTTAAAACTAAATACTTACCTATAAAATAAACCCTAAGCTAGCTACAATATAACTAATAGTTACATTGTATCTAGCTTAGGGTTTATTTGTATTTTACAGGCAAGTTTGTATTTATTTTAACTATGTAGAATAGTTATTAAACAGTTATTAACCTTTTAATAACTACCTAGCTAAAATAAATACAAATTTAAGTGTAAAATAAAACCTAACCTAAGTTACACTAACACCTAACACTACACTATAATTAAATAAATTAACTAAATTAAATACAATTACCTAAATTAAATTAGCTAAAGTACAAAAAAAACCCACTAAATTAAAGAAAATAATAAACAAATTACAGATATTTAAACTAATTACACCTAATCTAATAGCCCTATTAAAATTAAAAAAGCCCCCAAAATAAAAAAAAAAACCCTAGCCTAAACTAAACTATCAATAGCCCTTAAAAGGGCTTTTTGTGGGGCATTGCCCCAAAGTAATCAGTTCTTTTACCTGTAAAATAAAATACAAACAACCCCCCCAACAGTAAAACCCACCACCCACACTACCAACCCCCCAAATAAAATACTATCTAAAAAAACCTAAGCTCTCCATTGCCCTGAAAAGGGCATTTGTATGGGCATTGCCCTTAAAAGGGCAGTTAGCTCTTTTGCAGGCCCAAAGTCCCTAACCTAAAAATAAAACCTACCCAATACACCCTTAAAAAAACTAACACTAACCCCCTGAAGATCGACTTACCGGGAGACTTCTTCATCCAAGCCAGGCCGAAGTCCTCAACGAAGCCAGGAGAAGTCTTCATCCAAGTCAGGCGAAGTGGTCCTCCAGACAGGCAGAAGTCTTCATCCAGATGGCATCTTCTATCTTCATCCATCCGGCGTGGAGCGGGTCCATCTTCAAGACATCCGACGCAGAGCATCCTCTTCAATCGACGACTAAAGCTGAATGAAGGTAACTTTAAGTCATGTCATCCAAGATGGCGTCCCTTAGATTCTGATTGGCTGATAGAATTCTATCAGCCAATTGGAATTAAGGTAGAAAAAAATCAGCCAATAGGATTGAGCTTGCATTCTATTGGCTGTTCCAATCAGCCCTTGCATTCTATTGGCTGTTCCAATCAGCCCTTTTAAGGGCAATGCCCATCCATATGCTTTTTTCAGGGCAATGGGGAGCTCAGTTTTTTTTAGATAGTATTTTATTTGGGGGGTTGGTTGTGTGGGTGGTGGGTTTTACTGTTGGGGGGGATGTTTGTTTTTTACAGGTAAAAGAGCTGATTACTTTGGGGCAATGCCCAGCAAAAGGCCCTTTTAAGGGCTATTGGTAGTTTAGGCTAGGGTTTTTTTTTTATTTTGGGGGGGCTTTTTTATTTTAATAGGGCTATTAGATTAGGTGTAATTAGTTTAAATATCTGCAATTTGTTTATTATTTTCTGTAATTTAGTGGGGGGGGTTTGTACTTTAGCTAATTTAATTTAATTTAGGTAATTGTATTTAATTTAGTTAATTTATTTAATTATAGTGTAGTGTTAAGTGTTAGTGTAACTTAGGTTAGGTTTTATTTTACAGGTACATTTTTATTTATTTTATCTAGGTAGTTATTAAATAGTTAATAACTATTTAATAACTATTCTACCTAGCTAAAATAAATACAAACTTGCCTGTAAAATAAAAATAAACCCTAAGCTAGCTACAATGTAACTATTAGTTATATTGTAGCTATCTTAGGGTTTATTTTATAGGTAAGTATTTAGTTTTAAATAGGAATTATTTAGTTAATGATAGTAATATTTATTTAGATTTATTGTAATTATATTTAAGTTAGGGGGTGTTAGGGTTAGCGTTAGACTTAGGTTTAGGGGTTAATAACTTTAATATAGTGGCGGCGACGTTGGGGGCGGCAGATTAGGGGTTAATAAATGTAGGTAGGTTGCTGCAATGTTGGGGCGGCAGATTAGGGGTTAATAAATAGTATGTAGGTGTCGGCGATGATGGGAGCAGCAGATTAGGGGTTAATACATATAATGTAGGTGGCGGTGGTGTCTGGAGCGGAAGATTAGGGGTTAATAATTATAATGTAGGTGTTGGAGATGTCCGGGGCGGCAGATCAGGGTTATAAAGTGTAAGATTAGGGGTGTTTAGACTCAGGTTTCATGTTAGGGTGTTAGGTGTAGACATAACTTTTGTTTCCCCATAGGAATTAATGGAGCTGCGTTAAAGGGCCAGTAACCCCATCAAATAAGGTTATATAATAATGCACACAGTGCAGAATTATATAACTTTAGCCTAGCGTCACGTTTCTTAAGCAGCGTATAGCAAAGATATTTAGCTACGATAATCTATTTTTCAGAACGCCGCTCCTGGTTCTACTGAGCGGGTCTGTTTTTTACCTAAGCGCATCGGGCACGCTGTCTAGTCACAGCACGCCCGATCGCGCCATTAAACTGAATGTAGCTCGCTCTCGCTACCATACCCGAGCGGGAGCGAGCACATTCAGTTTAATGGCGCGATCGGGCGTGCTGTGACTAGACAGCGTGCCCGATGCGCTTAGGTAAAAAACAGACCCGCTCAGTAGAACCAGGAGCGGCGTTCTGAAAAATAGATTATCGTAGCTAAATATCTTTGCTATACGCTGCTTAAGAAACGTGACGCTAGGCTAAAGTTATATAATTCTGCACTGTGTGCATTATTATATAACCTTATTTGGTGGGGTTACTGGCCCTTTAAGGAGTTTTATGCTGCTTTTTTGCAGGTGTTAGACTTTTTCTCAGACGGCTCTCCCTGTATATTCCTATGGGGAAATCGTACACAAGCACGTACTACCAGCTCACCGCTGACTTAAGCAGCGCTAGTATTGTAGTGCGGTAATGAGCAAAATTTTGCTCAACGCTCACTTCTTGTCTTTTAACGACGGGTTTTCTGAAAACTCCTAATACCAGCGCTGCATGTAAGTGAGCCGTGAGACAAAACTGCTCTTTACTTTAGCACCGCATAGCCTCTAACGCAAAACTCGTAATCTGGGCATATATTAATAAACTTATACTAACCATGATTTTCAAATTTCTATTTGTTATTTTATTTTATTTGGCATTTAAAAATTTAAAAAAGCAGCGTTAAACTCAGTAACGCAGCCCCATTGATTCCTATGTGGAAATAAAAGTTATGGTTACGCCTAACACCCTAACATGAACCCTGAGTCTAAACACCCCTAATCTTACACTTATTAACCCCTAATCTGCTGCCCCCGACATCGCCGACACTTACATTATTCTTATTAACCACTTATCTGCCGCTCCGGACAACGCCGCCACCTACATTATACTTATAAACCCCTAATCTGCTGTCCCCAACATTGCCGCCACCTATATTATATTTATTAACCCCTAATCTGCCATCCCCAATGTCGCTGCTACCTTCCTACACCTTTTAAACCCTAATCTGCCGCCCGCAACGTCGCCCCCACTATAATAAACATATTAACCCCTAAACCGGCGCACTCCCGCCTCGCAAATATTAGTTAAATATTATTAACCCCTAGGGCTCCATGTACTAAGCAGTCAGCGAGCTACCCGCAACAAATCTCGCATCAAAACTCGCAAACTGATATGTACAAAGTCGTCAACTATGTTCAAACTCGCATCTTTAAAATTGCGAGCGTACTTATCCGCCAAACCTCGCTACCTCTCCATTTTTCACTGTAGTTAGACACATTTGACCACCAACTCACCAAAAACGAATGTACTAAAAAATCTATTTGTCCGCTCACGACAATTTCCTCTCCCACCTCGTTATTTTTGCCTCGCCACCTTTTAGGTGGCGAGCAAGGTACAAAACAATAGGAAAGTCACTCTAGACGCCAGTCTAGACATATATAAAAGGCAGTAATATCAGCATTGTACTTACATTGTTCATTTCGGACGGAAATATGCCTGAAGGATGGCTTCTAGGTAAGCATAACTGGCGTCTAATTTGTCTCTCATTTCCATGTACATAAATTGCGCCCAATTTGTCGACTGTAATTAAAGAATTTGTATTTTATAGTTGTCAATCTTTATAATTATTTTTATATTTATATTTATTATATCTTCTATTAGGAGATGGAGGGTACTCATGTACATGCGGTTTGAAAATGCGGTTTCGATATCTTGATCGTTCTGGTGGTGCTATGCAGTATGCACCTGAGAAAGTTGAAAAAATTATATTGGTTTGCTGCATACTGCAGAAAATAGTCGCGGCGAGCGAGGCGTCAAATTTATCACTATTCCGCCACTGCTCGCAGCGGGCTAGACGTGTCTATTTATTGGGGGATTATTAGTACATAGCGACAGCGGACACCATTTCGCCCGCGACGAGTAACAGCAAGTTTATCCGCGTCTACAATGACGGATGAATTGACGGCTTAGTACATGGAGCCCCTAATCTGCCATCCCTAACATCGACGCCACCTACCTACATTTATTAACCCCTAATCTGACACCCCCAACGTCGCCGCCACTATACTAAATGTATTAACCCCTAAACCTAAGTCTAACCCTAGCACCCCCTAACTTAAATATGATTTAAATAATCTAAAGAAAATTACTATCATTAAAGGTACAATTCACCCAAAAATGTTCTCCCCTTTAAAATATTCCCAATGATCCATTTTACCTGCTAGAGTGTATTAAATTGTTTACAAGTATCTCCTTTACTCCTATTTTTGCATTTAAAATAGCTGATTTAGCCTGTGGTATCCCAACCTATACTGAAAATTTCTATACTGGAGTATATGCTATTGACAAGCCTAAGTAAACACAGCCATCAGAAGACGTTACACTGCTAGTGGGGTGCAGGATAGTTAAGTAATAAAATAATTTTCCATTGTTCTCTCTATGTATTGAGCTTTGGTTTTCTAGACAAATATAAGATAAGGAAGCAAGTCTGTGTACATAAAGTGATAACATAATGAGATCTGATATTACCTGAAGCTCAACCCATTGTAAGCGGCTGTGGTTTAAAAGCACAAACCCAACTACTTCATGTACACAAATAAACCTGAAAATGCAATTTCTCAAATATTTTATACTCTACAGCTGGTATAACAAGTCACTGGAAATACATTAATGAAAAACATGTTTTACGGTGCACTGTCCCTTTAACTACATTCCTATTTAAAACTAAATACTTACCTATAAAATAAACCCTAAGCTAGCTACAATATAACTAATAGTTACATTGTATCTAGCTTAGGGTTTATTTTTATTTTACAGGCAAGTTTGTATTTATTTTAACTAGGTAGAATAGTTATTAAATAGTTATTAACTATTTAATAACTACCTAGCTAAAAAAAATACAAAAGTACCTGTAAAATAAAACCTAACCTAAGTTACACTAACACCTAACACTACACTATAATTAAATAAATTAACTAAATTAACAACAATTAAATCAATTAAATTAAAGTACAAAAAACCCCCACTAAATTACAGAAAATAATAAACAAATTACAAGATGTTTAAACTAATTACACCTAATCTAATAGCCCTATCAAAATAAAAAAGCCCCCCCAAAATAAAAAAAAATCTAGCCTAAACTAAACTACCAATAGCCCTTAACAGGGCCTTTTGCGGGGCATTGCCCCAAAGTAATCAGCTCTTTTACCTATAAAAAAATACAAACACCCCCCCAACAGTAAAACCCTCCACCCACACAACCAACCCCCCCAAATAAAATACTATCTAAAAAAAACTAAGCTCCCCATTGCCCTGAAAAGGGCAATTATATGGGCATTGCCCTTAAAAGGGCAGTTAGCTCTTTTGCAAGCCCAAACCCTAACCTAAAGATAAAATACACCCTTAAAAAAACCTAACACTAACCCCCTGAAGATCGACTTACCGGATGAAGTCTTTATCCAAGCCGGGCCGAAGTCCTCAATGAAGCCGGGAGAAGTCTTCATCCAAGCCGGGCGAAGTGGTCCTCCAGACGGGCAGAAGTCATCTTCTATCTTCATCCATCCATCCGGCGCGGAGCGGGTCCATCTTCACAACATCCGACGTGGAGCATCCTCTTCATCCGACGACTAAAGACGAATGAAGGTACCTTTAAGTGACGTCATCCAAGATGGCATCCCTTAGATTCCGATTGACTGATAGAATTCTATCAGCCAATCAGAATTAAGGTAGAAAAAATCCTATTGGCTGATGCAATCAGCCAATAGGATTGAAGTTCAATATTATTGGCGGATCTAATCAGCCATTAGGATTGAGTTTGCATTCTATTGGCTGTTCCAATCAGCCAATAGAATGCAAGCTCAATCCTATTGGCTGATTGGATCAGCCAATAAGATTGAACTTCAATCCTATTGGCTGATTGCATCAGCCAATAGGATTTTTTCTACCTTAATTCCGATTCCGAAGAGGATGGTCTTGAAGATGGACCCGCTCCGCGCCGGATGGATGAAGATAGAAGATGCTGTCTGGATTAAGACTTCTGCCCGTCTGGAGGACCACTTCGCCTGGCTTGGATGAAGAATTCTCCCGGCTTTGTTGAGGACTTCGGCCCGGATTTGATGGAGACTTCTCCCGGTAAGTCGATCTTCAGGGGGTTAGTGTTAGGTTTTTTTAAGGGTGTATTGGGTGGGTTTTATTTTTAGGTTAGGGTTTGGGCTTGCAAAAGAGTTAACTGCCCTTTTAAGGGCAATGCCCATCCAAATGCCCTTTTCAGGGCAATGGGGAGCTTAGGTTTTTTTAGATAGTATTTTATTTGGGGGGTTGGTTGTGTGGGTAGTGGGGTTTACTGTTGGGGGGTTTGTTTGTATTTTTTACAGGTAAAAGAGCTGATTACTTTGGGGCAATGCCCCGCAAAAGGCCCTTTTAAGGGCTATTGATAGCTTAGTTTAGGCTAGGTTTTTTTTTTATTTTGGGGGGGCATTTTTTATTTTGATAGGGCTATTTTAGGTATAATTAGTTTAAATATCTTGTAATTTGTTTATTATTTTCTGTAATTTAGTGTTTGTTTGTTTTATGTTCTTTAGCTAATTTTATTTAATTTATTTAATTGTTGTTAATTTAGTTAATTTATTTAATTATAGTAGTGTTAGGTGTTAGTGTAACTTAGGTTAGGTTTTATTTTACAGGTACTTTTGTATTTATTTTAGCTAGGTAGTTATTAAATAGTTAATAACTATTAAATAACTATTCTACCTAGTTAAAATAAATACAAACTTGCCTGTAAAATAAAAATAAATCCTAAAATAGCTACAATGTAACTATTAGTTATATTGTAGCTAGCTTAGGGTTTATTTTATAGGTAAGTATTTAGTTTTAAATAGGAATAATGTAGTTAATGATAGTAATTTTCTTTAGATTTATTTAAATTATATTTAGTTAGGGGGTGTTAGGGTTAGGGTTAGACTTAGATTTAGGGGTTGGGGCAGCAGATTAGGGGTTAATAAATGTAGGTAGATGGCTTCGATGTTAGGGATGGCAGATTAGGGGTTAATAATATTTAACTAATGTTTGCGAGGCAGGAGTGCGGTGGTTTAGGGGTCAATATGTTAGGGTTAGACTTAGATTTAGGGGTTAATAACTTTAATATAGTGGCGGCGACATTGGGGGCGGCAGATTAGGGCTTAATAAGTGTAGGTAGGTGGCGGCGACATTGGGGGCGGCAGATTAGGGGTTAATAAATATAATGTAGGTGTCGGTGATGTTGGGGGCAGCAGATTAGGGGTTCATAAATATAATGTAGGTGGCAGATTAGGGGTTAAAAATGTTATTATAGTGTTTGCGATGCGGGAGGGCCTCGGTTTAGGGGTTAATTGGTAGTTTATGATGTTTGTGTACTTTTTAGCACTTTAGTTATGAGTTTTATGTTACAGCGTTGTACCATAAAACTCTTAACTACTGACTTTAGAATGCGTTACAGATCTTTCTCGACAGGGTAGGGTGTACCGCTCACTTTTTTTGCCTCCCAGGACAGACTTGTAATACCGGCGCTATGGAAGTCCCATAGGAAAAAAGACTTTATGAAGTTTACGTAAGTCGTTTTGCGTTAAAGCCAAAGAAGCGTGCGGTGACCCTAAACCTTCAAGACTCGTAATAACAGCAGGCGTAAAAAAGCAGCGTTAGGACCTCTTAAAGCTGCTTTTTTACCCTAACGCACAACTCGTAATCTAGTCGTATGTTTGTTACTTTAGTTTACTGTATTAGAAAAATCATCTATAGTTTTCAGCGATTTCCCACAAGATTACATAGTTTGACTGATCTCTTCATCCATTAAAAATATTTGACTTTGTGCCAGATTACAAGTGCAGCGCTATTTAACACTCGAGTGAGAGCATTAACTGTGCTAGAAGCATTTTAAACTCATTGGGTTGCACTCTTAGGGGCATATTTATCAAGCTCCGAATTAAGCTTGATGGCCCGTGTTTCTTGCGAGCCTGCTGCTCCATAACCTGTCTGCCTGCTCAGAGCAGGCGGACAGACATCGCCGGAAATCAACCGGCGATCGGGTTGATTGATAACCCCCTGCTGGCGGCCTATTGGCCGCGAGTCTGCAGGAGGTGGCGTTGCACCAGCAGCTCTTGTGAGCTGCTGGTGCAATGCTGAATACGGCGAGCGTATTGCTCGCCGTTTTCAGCGAGGTCTGTCGGACCTGATCCGCACTGTCGGATCAGGTCCGACAGACCTTTATAAATATGGGCCTTATTCTGAGTTGAAAGCAAACTGTTTTCACGTGGTAACCCTATCAGTGCTAATATATATATATATATATATATATATATACACACATCTTTAGACATGTATTTGAATGTATCTCTATGTTAATAGAGTGTCCTTTACATAACTGCAAAGGGCTCCAGTGCACACACACACACATATATATATATATATATATATATATATATATATATATATATATATATATATATATATATATATATATATATATATATATATAAAATTATGTATATATATATATATATATATATATATATATGTGTACATACATGTTTATGTGTATATGTGTATTTACAGACATATATAACTTTTATGCAAACATTTTTTTAAATAATTTGTATAAGATAGTGTTATTATGAGTGAAACTTTACTTAGTAATGTATTTTTTACGTGTTTTGTGACACTTTCTTTTTGCAAAACAGTTAACTAGAGGTCTGAGGATGCGGTAATCATTCTAGCTTAAATTGTGATTGCACTCAAGCAATTGTGTTTACTTTCAACTCATTATA
Organism: Bombina bombina; assembly: GCF_027579735.1. Classification (NCBI taxonomy): domain Eukaryota; kingdom Metazoa; phylum Chordata; class Amphibia; order Anura; family Bombinatoridae; genus Bombina; species Bombina bombina. The sequence goes on from NC_069499.1 coordinate 407,473,109, forward strand.
CCAGTGGTAAACATGACAAGCGAAACCACCAGCAATAAACACCTAATCGCTCAAGCAACAACGTTAAGGCTCCACTCGTAATCTGGCCCTTTATCATATTTACAATAAATGGTCTTATGGTATTGTCTGTCTTATTTTTTTAAAAACAGGTTTAGAAATGATAAATACAAAGCAAATAAACCTGTATTTTGAATAACCTAGGAGATAATTACAAGATGTATTAAGTTAGGATGAGTACCATATAAATATTTCAGATAAGCCTTAAAAGTTCCAGATATTGAGGCTCTTGACAATGAAAAAATATATTATATATGCTAGCATCTAGCAGAACTGGCTAAAAACTTGAGGGTGATGTAATATCTAATATGTTTGGCCCTCTGTGAGTGTCTTTATACCTTTAAGAGACCCTTAGTGCTGAATAATGTGAGGGAAACAGAAATATGATTTATACAATAAAGTCCCATATGAGGAGTGCACAAATAGGATCCAGACCTCTCTAGGTCTATACCTGTATGGGACTTACTCTAGGGAGATCCGCTCCCAGTCTGGCTTCAGTCTCAGCGTTCCACGTGGAGGGATGCCAAGACCTATACGGTGTCTGGTTTTAAAGCACGCGCCAATGAAGTCTATGGGGACAAGAAATTAATGCAGTCACAATATCTGATGTTAATGCGTTATCGGTTGCGATAAGTGAAGTCCTCAAGTTAGCGTGCATCACTCCCCAACTTTTTATCAATTTGTAATATGTAAACTAACCATCTGCGCTAAAAGTTTACTTTGAGCCCAGTTCAGCATGTGAGCAAAAAAATACAGTAGAACACCTTTTCTAATCTGGCTCTTATTTGGATAAGGCTAGGGATACATGGGAGCTTAAATATGTACCTCTCAATGTGCAATCTCAATAAAAATGTGCAATCTCGATAACTGATTTACAATCAATCAACCGCAAGGTTTCATGTATATATTAATAAAACTGAGTAACACAGATAAGATCACACATATAGAAACAAATCATAATAATATTACATTTTCAAAAACAGCATTGACCTCCTTTTAAGCAACAGCCACCCGGCAAGAAATGATTCTCTCAAGTCATTTAGATTTTAACACAGTAACACAAGGGGGCACCTAGACTGTGGTAACAAACACTATGGGCATGCTAATGAAAATATTCACTTGCACGCTAACTGCAATCACAGTAAAAATGTTATGCTGCCATAAAAATTTAGCAAGAGAGCAAAAGTCAGATGCATGCTAATTTCAGGACTTCAGATATCACGATTGCGTTATAGACTTCAATAGAAAAAAAAAACTAACACATCTCTCGCACACTAACCTGACACTACACTAGAACAACTGGGCTAAAACAAAAAGTAGGTATGAAATTTGTACATTATAATGATCTTCACATAGAATATTTTCATTTATTTTTAAAATATATATATCTATATATATTTATATGAATATAAATAGGTATATATATATATATATATATATATATATATATATATATATATATATATATATATATATATATGTATAAATATTTAAAAATACAAATAAAATTGTCTTCTAAGTTGGAATGTAAAATATTTATATTCATAACACAGTAAAACAAATTAGATAGATATAAAGATGATAGATAGATAGATATGAATGTCAAACTTTATTATGTTTTTGATGTGTTTTTATTTAACCTTTACACAAGGGGGTCCATTTATTAAGGAGCGAATGCTGCTTTGGAGCCCCATCGTTTCAGGCCCGCCTGAAACGGAAGTTAAGAAGCAGCAGTCGTAAGACCGCTGCTCCTTAATGGATTACTTTCTGTTATAATTTTTAAGCTAAACAACTAACATATTAAAGTTAATAAACATTAATTAAAACCTACTGACCTATATTTTCTCCAAAACGAAGTTTCATAACGTTCTAAAAGTTATATCTTTTATTCACCAATGATGTCACGTTATCCTGCCCACTATTTTCAGCACTGCATGTTCAAAATACTTAAACCAATAACTTTGTGTTTAAAGCGCCATTTTGAAACCTAGGTATTGTAAACGGATTGGTACAGAGCAAAGGATACCCACGGAGTGGGTTTGGAAAACAATTAAATTTGCAGACAAGATTTCTGATATACGGTAGAGATATGTTAATGAAATGCTAATGATAAAAAGCGTATTTGGGGTAGTTAGTTAGTAACAGGCATAGAAAATATTTACTTACAGTGGCCCTTTAACTTCTCCACCACTTTTTAGGTGGTGGACTTAAATCATCCCGATACGATCCGATGTGATCAGGATGATTGATGGCCCCTGCTAAAAAGTTATATCTTTTATTCACCGATGATGTCACGTTATCCTGCCCACTATTTTCAGCACTGCATGTTCAAAATACTTAAACCAATAACTTTGTGTTTAAAGCGCCATTTTGAAACCTAGGTATTGTAAACGGATTGGTACAGAGCAAAGGATACCCACGGAGTGGGTTTGGAAAACAATTAAATTTGCAGACAAGATTTCTGATATACGGTAGAGATATGTTAATGAAATGCTAATGATAAAAAGCGTATTTGGGGTAGTTAGTTAGTAACAGGCATAGAAAATATTTACTTACAGTGGCCCTTTAACTTCTCCACCACTTTTTAGGTGGTGGACTTAAATCATCCCGATACGATCCGATGTGATCAGGATGATTGATGGCCCCTGCTAGCGGCCGATTGGCCACCAGTGAGCAGGGGGCGGCATTACACAAGCATTTCACCAGAAATGCTTGTGTAATATTAAATGCCGACAGCGTATGCTCATCTCTTAGTAAATCTACCCCAAGGTCTTCAATTGCGCTAATCCATTAAGCACAAATTGCACTCGACCAGAACAATTAATTTCCACTTGTAATATGCGTGCTTGTTAGTGCGGTTGTGATATTGCTTATTGTGTCCTGCTCTAACATTTGCACAACACTTGTAATCTAGCCCTATGAGTATAACAGTTCTGTATGCACTTACAGATATCCACTAATTTTATGCCTTTTCCTTTTACTCCTCCATGTCCAAAGGGCCCAATTTTGTTTAAATGTGAAAAGATAGGGCAGTAGGTATGCATGAAAGAAGGGACATTGATATACAAAAGTGATAGAAACAACGGCTGTTGGTTGGACAATATTCAAGAGCTAGGTCGCAGACTATATTTGAATAAAAGTAATTTCAGAATATGATGCAAACAAATTTATTTTATTTCTGTGGGAAAATCTTTTAAAATTATTGTTTACAGACTCTACCAATTTTCCATTTGTTTCATGTCTGATATAAGACTGCAAAGCCTAATTGTCTTTTAACAGTAGAAAATTAAACTAAACCAAAAGATAATCCAACGTCAATAACACATATGTTAAAATCTACTTTTCTTGGATCTTATCCATTTGTTTTATATCAAGCAGCTTGGGTATATTTGGTTAAATCTTAATAGATGCAAATTAAATAATGGCAATCTGTATGGATTAAAACTGACTGCATTGTTTTGTTGCAAATACTTGACCCATTTAAAAACCAGTTTTCAGCAATTCATGTTTTCAACTTATGTAACTAAGACTTTATCCAGTAGTACAGACAGAGTTTTTATTTATTTGATTTATTTTATATTTTTGTTTGTTTTTCTTCAATTCTAAAGGTAACTATGTGCAAGATTTATGCATTTTGGTTAGGCAGCTAAGCAGTATCATGCTAAAAGGGATATTGAACAGTATGAGTTTTTAATATAAAATGTTTAATTATGTCTAGTTAAAAATACTTTGCATTATACTTTCATTATTTATTTTGTTCCCTTTTCCTGTAATTTAACTCTGAAAATTTGTTGTTTTTCTAAATTGCACTGTTTCTATAAAGTAATGGGTATTTTGCCATGTTTGAACTTAAGTTACCTCTTATTTTTTTTCCCTGCTGAAGAGGACAATTAGGGACAGATATAAAACAGACCACATGATGAGGAGGACCAATCAGAGTCAAGCAAACAGGGCACAGTACACAGTTGCTTAGGCAGACACGCCAAAAAAGTATTTCTGTGAGCAGTCAACTTTCTATTACTCTCGGCAATCATAAGAGCATTATTCTAGCTAGACTAATGGGGGACTACAAATATTGGCTTGTAATAAGCAAAGATTTGGAAATACAATAAGAAGGATTGCCAGAGCAGCAAGTAAAAATCAATGAAACCGGGGTTGACCTATATGTGAGTGCTCTTTATTGTAGTCCTCAGTTTAAGGACATTTACTATGAAATCTTATGAGATTTCAGTGATATCCCATGATATCAAAGTAAAGCAAAGTGTGAATTCAGAGCTGATGAGGCTGATTGGCTGTTCTCTTTTACATGCAGATGTTAGTAAAAAGAGTAGGTCTGGATCACAGAGCACTTATTTAAATAGAGTTGTTCAGGTGATAATTTCTTGCCAGCTTTTTACAGTTATACTGTTTCACTTTCAAGTGATTTAGCTTATGGGTATCTTGTACCTTTAAATTTGTCATCTCACAACTTAGTCTTGCAATTTCATATGTTTTGCATTAACAGTTTTCATGTTTTAACAGTTTTCGTGTTTTTGTACATATGTTACAGTGGGTTGCTTTATAGAGGAACTGTTTTCTTTTTGCTTCAGTTCATTTGTTTAGTAATGTCTTGAAGGTATTTTAGTGATGCCAATATCTTTGACAGTGGAGCTTATTATGGGCTAGATTACGAGTGGAATGTTATTTACCGCTCCCGTTCGAGCGTAAACTTTGCTAGCTGAAGGGTTTTTGTGCGCATAAAGTAGCACTCGTATTACCACTAAAAAGTATAAATAAAATATTTAAAAATTTTAAAAATGATTATTCATACTGTAAAATATTTTTTTAATATTTAATATTTCAATAGTGCATTTAAATTAACAATTCATTACGTGCGCTAATCTGACCATGTTAGTCCTAAATTGCGAACCCTAATGCATGTTACGCATATTTTACATTATGCTCTTCATATAGAAAATAATATATATATATATATATATATATATATATATATATATATATATATGTATTTATAATAAAAAGTACATTATCCTGCAAGTGAAGAACATTGAAATGTAAAACACAAAAATACAGAAATACATGTACACACATCTATATATATATATATATATATCTCTGATGAAGCGCATGTGAGCATGTGGGAAACGCGTCAGTTCCAGCCCTGCACACTGTGACTGTGTCTTTCACTTGTCTGCTTATTAAATTACCCACATTGGAAAAGAGTCTGCAGCTCCTCGTTTTTCTTTCTTCTAACCCTATATATATATATATATATATATATATATATATATATATATATATATATATATATATATATATATATATATATATATATATATATATATATACAGTATATATACAGTATGTATATATATATATATATATATATATTCATATGTACACAATTTAGAAATGTCTATATATGACATAATGAAGAGTTTATCTTCCCTTTTTAAAGTTAAAGTTTATTAAAAGAGTTGGGTGTTAGGTTTTTTTTCTAATTCTTTTCTCCATTAATTTCTATGGGGGAAAACATGCACGCGCACGCGAAAAATTAAGTTACTTTTTTGGAGCTCTTCAGGTTACCGCTAGTGCAAAATTAGTTTTTTTGGGTCTCGTAATATGAAAGCAACCTGACTACCCAAAAAGATTAACTCTAGCGGAGTTTTGATGAGCGCAAAAAAAAAATACTGCTCCCCTTGAAATCTAGCCCTAGATTTTTTCTTTGCATAAATGTTTTGTAGATGATCCATTTATATAGCCCATCTGGGATTGTTTTTGTAAAAATGTATAGGTTTTGCTTATTTTGAAATAACATTGTGCTGATTTTCAGACTCCTAACTAAGCCCCAAAGTGTTAGATGTATACTGATGTCTACAGTTTCCTGCTTGCTTCTGTTTGTCTAATGGGTCTTTTCATATGCAGGGGAACGGGAGTGTCTTCCCTTCCTGCTTTCTTGGCCATTTCAGAGGGTGTCCCAGCCTAACCTCATCAACAATGCTAAATTGGGAGCTTCTAAGAAAGATTTTAAAAGGTTATATACTGGATTTTTATATCAGTGTCTGTGGATATTCTTCTTTATAGTAATGTCTGTTACATGCAGTTACTCCTATTATCATTTTTTCTTCATTCTCTTTCTATCATTATTTGAAAAAGCAAAAATGTAATGTTAGGAGCTGGCCCATGTTTGCATCAGCACCTGGGTAACACTTGCTGATTGGTAACTACATTTAGCCACCAATCAGCAAGCATTGCCCAGGTGCTGAACCAAAAATGGGTTGGCTCCTAAGCTTACATTACTGGGGGGGGGTTCAAATAAAGATGGCAAGAGAGCAAACATTTTTTATAATAGTAGTAAATAAAATAAAGAAAGTTGCTTACAATTGCATGCTCTATCTGAATCATGAAATAAAAAAAAATTGGGTTTAGAACCCTTTATTTGTCAGCTCACTTCCTGAGTCATGAACTTAAAACAGACAAATATAATTATGACAACAACATGTCAGGGTCTATATCTGTAATGCCCAATTAAGAGCTAGAAACATGTAAACTATTCTTATATAGTGTCCTCTAAATGAGAGTATTTTAATGTATTGCGTTTACTACTTTCCTATTTAAAAAAACAAAAATATCTTTGTGCTGGAAAAAAAAATACTTTTTTTTCCTTTTGTGTTGTCTCATTGTCCCTAAGAATGAGTTGTGAACAGACATGCTGCACACTTCTTTTTAAAATCAATTTAAAGAGCCTTAACTTTTGAAAATAAAATATGTTTAACATTCTAATATAGTACTTTTTATGACAGTTTTGTTTTTTTTACTTAAAGGGACATGAAACCCCAAAAATGCCTTTCATGATTTAAATAGGGAATGTAATTTTAAACAACTTTCCAATTTACTTGTATCACCAATTTTGCTTTGTTCTCTTGGCATTCTTAGTTGAAAGCTAAACCTAGCAGGTTCATATGCTAAATTATTAGACCTTGAAGACTGCCTCTAATCTGAATGCATTTTGACCACTAGAGGGCATTAGTTCATGTGTTTCATATAGATAACATTGAGCTCATGCACGTGAAGTTACCCTGGAGTGAGCACTGATTGGCTAAAATGCAAGTCTGTCAAAAAAAATAAAATAAGGGGGCAGTTTGCAGAAGCATAGATACAAGGTAAACAATGAGGTAAAAAGTGTATTTCTATAACAGTGTTGGGTATGCAAAAATGGGGAATGGGGAATAAAGGGATTATCTTTCTTTTTAAACAACAAAAATTCTGGTGTTGCTTCATTTTCTTGTTATCCTTTGCTGAAAGTTTTATCTAGGTAGGCTCAGGAGCATCAAAGAACTTAGGTTCTAGCTGCTGATTGGTGGTTGCATATATATACCAATTGTCATTGACTCGCCCATGTGTTAGAAACCAGTAGTGCATCCCTGCTCCTTCAACAAATGATACCAAGAGAATTAAGCAAATTTGATAATAAACTAAACTGGAAAGTTGTTTAAAACTGTTTGTTTTACCTAAATCATGAAAGAACATTTTTGGGTTTCATGTCCCTTTAATTGTCGCTTTGCCTATGTTTAACAAACAGATTGGTCACACAATATTTTTTTTAGAAATTGTGCGCACAATTTAGCAACTAATTGTAAGTGACTGCATAAAGTAATACAAAGGAAACTTTGGCTATCGTTGTTTACAATATATACATGAATAACCATTTACATAGCTGCTAAACAGGATGGGTTTTTCGGATTGCATGGTCGCCCCTCAGATAATATAGAACTGTCTCTCCCATTTCTCTTGTTATTATTATAAGTCACCCTTCTGCCGTTTGCCATAGTAACCACTGAGACCTATTGTGTTAGGTTCAGAGTGAAGTCACGCACCTATAGATGTAATCAGAAGTTCCTTTTTTTGGCTGGAAAACCTGTCTGTGTCTGACCAAAGACAACACCTGGCATGTATGCTAATGTTGTACTCAAGCGTGAGTGACAGTGATGTGAGGCTAGTGTTGTAATATCATTATACACTTGCAGTGGAAGGGTCATGTGGCTAGTGTCTACATATACATGAAAGGTACCATCATGTTCAAAACAAATATTTATATTCTAAACGTTCTGTAGTTTTGTTATTTTACAATAATGTTGTGACAATTACACACTGGGAGATTTACTTTTTAAGTTAGGAAAATGTACATTAAATACAGAAAAGTGGTGTTGAGTTTAGCATGTTATAATGTATGTGTATAACAGGGAAATGCCTAAATTTACTAAATCGGGTGCACTTTTTAGTAGATCATGCCCACAATTTATAAAAAAAAAAAATTGTATAGCCACTCTGGGGCACCGTAGAAAGTTAATAGTTAATGTTTTAAATAAATATAGAATAGCGTTTGCATTTTAGAAGCAAAAAACAAAACAAATATGCAGACAGAGAAGATTGTGACTTTTTAATCATTTTATTAAAAAAAAAAAAAAATGAATGAACAAGTCTGGATTTAGGAATATTTTTTTATTTTGGAATTCCAGAGTTGGGGATTTGTTATCTTTACTGTAACTATTAAGTGAACAGGCTGGGAGTTATGACATCTGCAATTAATAGAGAATTCAAATAAAATCCATAATTTATGTATTATCTACAGATTCACTGGTCTCTTTTCTGGATAGTACGATGTGTTATAATATCAGCAGAATACAATAGGAGTTTACACAGATTTATTAATTTCCTAGCGTTTTCAGAAAAAGTAAAAAAATTATGCTCCTTCAGTGTATAGTTTCACATTCTCAACTTTCTTTTACAAAATGAAGCAAAGAGCTATTGATCACTTTTTAATACAAATTTCCAGTGGGTCAGTAATAGGCAAGTTGCCTCACTGTGGGTTATGGTCTTGTGTGTGCGATAAAAAATGGTCTTTTGACTAGGTAGGTGGGAAGCCGGCTTATTGACTTTAAGAACATGCATGGGAAGTTTGCTCGTTATAGCTTTATCATGCATTTTCTCATTTAGAACATTTTCCCCCTACCAATACTGTTTATTTTACACTTACCGGGAAGGCAGAGATGGAGTGGCCAATGTAAGAGGAGAAGTTTATCATCTGAGCAACATGTAGCTGATTTGCTGACTTTGGAAACTCATGGAAGAATAGTTTGATACAAATGCAGTAATAGCACAGACTAATCAGAGTCATCAACTGCAAAAAATGTAGGCTTTTTTTTACAGCTTAGTCATTCAGTGCCATCTAGGAGGTTGTGAAGATATCCATTAGTCCAAGAAGAGGAGTGGAACAGTCAAGGCTGGAAAATGGGTGTTCCAACAATGATGGTAGTTATTCCAGAGCATTGACAATGAGTTCAGTTGTGGCCATAGCAGTCAGTAGAAAAAGAGCAAATCAAAAGACATCAAGGTCTGAAGACATTAGAGGAAACTGGGAGCTATGCTGGAACATAAGTGAGGTAACTGAATTCCCATTGATAGGCCTAAAAACAAGAGGGTGAACAAAAAACCCCAGAAGGTTGGAGGGTATTAATCTTGTTAAATCAGAGGGTCCAGAAACAGTAAATTAATACTTAATATACTTTGTTTGTTATTGGATTATTGATTTATATAGATTACTCCTGTGCATTTTCTTGTTCAAAATGTATTTTCTTTTCTTCACAATGCTGCAAATCAGATAGCTGGGTTGTGCAAATTGCAGTATTTTAAAGAAAATCCAAATTATAGAATTTGCTTTTTGCCCTCTCAGTAACAGTAACATTTTTACACAAATTCAAGAGGTATTTAATGTACACCTAATATATCACTTTCACTTGAAAATGTGTATATATAAAATGGTTCATATATTTATTTATACAGTAGATATATCAAAAGTTACAATTTTTGCTTTGCAAGTCTATCTCTCAAAATAAGGGTTAAATCTATGAAGTATTTATATTTAAAGAGATATTTAATTCTTGTGCTTTTCCTCCTCTAACTGCAGCTCTCTTTAATGTCTTTCTCTTATTTTATAAAAGTTTAAAAGTTACATAACAAATATAAAAATAATATAAAGAAATGCAGCCACTGCAAAAATGTACAGTTCCTGCTCTGTATTGTTCACTCAAGAAAACAACAATATCACAGATCGGAGAATGCACACTGCTTCTGTCAAGATGGCGTCGCCCAGTGTGACGATGCAAAGTTTCACTAACCAGCACTCGTAAAAGGTTAAAATAAGAGAACTGCTTTGAAAAGAGCTGCAGGTACAAGAGGAATAACAATAGCTTGATTAGTAATGATAAAGGTAAAGTAGTTGTGCCCAGCAGTTTAATGTCCCTTTAAAGTTTTAAATGTGTAAATAAAATAATCATATAATGTTATTTAGGCTGCTATGAAAATGTAATTTTAAATGTTTGACATGAAATTGATTTTCACAACTAATAATAAAATGTAAAAATAAATAAATACATAAATAAATAAAAATGAACTGTATTTACCAAAATACAATCTTTCTTTTACTTTAAACCTAGCAGTTCTTTTCATACAGGATCAAGAAAAATATTTTGCTTGTCTAAAGCTATGCTGTGCATTGTGTGATATGCCACACAATGGTAGAACTATTGAAAATGAAGATCAAAATTAATTTTAAGAAGAAACATTCCACTGTTGTTCATTTACTTGCCCACTACAATACTCCTTGTACATATTTATTTTTTTAAACAGTAACCCTCACTTTAAAAAATGCTGGTACTGCTGTTATTTTATAAATGGTTCATTATAGTTTTTAGTTTGCCTGTAATTATTAGCCTCTTTGAAATCATTATTCACAATCAGAGTAACGTGAAATTATTTTCTGTCATTAAGCCAATAGTTCTTATTGCAAAGTCGTCACATCCATAAAATCCTTAGCTTTCATCTCCTGAGATGGATAACACCTTTTACACTTGATCGACAATACAATGTGTAAAATGTTGACAAAGCTTAGGCTACAACAATATAGGCACTCAACTCTTTCCTGTATACTGTAGGACTTTAACAAGCCAAAGTGGCTGCTATAAACAATTTCTAGAAACAAGTGCTCTTATCAAATTTCATTAAATGCAAAAGGTTTTGCAAGGTCATTCAATATTATTGAGTTAAACATGGTCTATTTGTTGAACCAAGATTTTGTCTCTATAAATCTAAATTAAAATAATTGTCTATAACAAGACTAACTTATTTATTTTCTTTTGTAAAAGGCCTATTTATTACCAGTGAAAGATTTTACAATAAGCATTTTTTAACTAATTTTTGTATATATATTCAATTATTTGTTCACTAAGAAATACAGTTAAAGAAACCCATTTGAAAGATACAACAGAGATTAATAACTTTTCTTTTTTCATACTTTTTTTTCTTTGTTTTTCTTTTTTTCTACTTGTGCAGATGCTAATACAAATTGAAAAGAAAAAAGGTCAGTCTTGCAATTTATTCAGGCTTATTTTGGGCCAGATTACGAGTGGTGTGTTAACAGCTACGCACGAGCAAAAAGGGGTTTAATGCGACTGTTTGCATGCGAAGGGTTTACAGCTCGTATTACAAGTTGAAAGTAAAAGTTAACAATAGGATGAGAGCTCAATCCTATTGACTGATTGGAACAGACAAAATGATTTTAACAGCTCTAATCCTATTGACTGATTGGAACAGCCAATAGGATTTTAGCAGTTCTAATCCCATCTTGGATGACGTCACTTGCATTGAAGTTCCAGTTTACGGAGGCGACCGTATGAAGAGAATGCTCCATGCCGGATGTCTTCAGGATGGACCCGCTCCGCGCTGGCTGGATGAAGATAGAAGATGCCATCTGGATGAAGACTTCTTGCCGCCTGGATGATGACTTCTCCAGCTCTGGATGGATCCTTCAAGAACTGTAAGTGGATCATCGGGGGTTAGTGTTAGGTTTTCTTAAGGGTTTTTTGGGTGGGTTTTATTTTTAGATTAGGGTCTGTGCATTTAAAATAACTAAATGCCCTTTTAAGGGCAATGCCCATACAAATGCCCTTTTCAGGGCAATGGGGAGCTTAGGTTATTTTAGATAGGTTTTTTATTTGGGGGGGTTGGTTGGTTGGGTGGGTTATATTTTTTTTACAGGTAAAAGAGCTGATATCTTTGGGGCAATGTCCCACAAAAGGCCCTTTTAAGGGCCATTGGTAGTTTATTGTAGGCTAGGGTTTTTTTATTTTGGGGGGCTTTTTTATTTTGATAGGGCTATTAGATTAGGTGTAATTTTTTTTATTTTGATAATGTGTTTTTTTATTTTTCATAATTTAGTGGGGGGGGGGTGTTGTATTATAGTGGGGTCTTTTCTGTAATTTAGTAATTTGTAATAATGTTTAATAGTATATTTAAAATTGAGTAGGGTTAGGTTTCTTTAATATGTAATTTAGTTTATTTAATTGGTAGTTTAATTTAATTGTAGGATAATAGTTAGGGTAGGTTAATTAATAGTTAGGGATGTTGTAATTAATAGATAGGGATGTTGTAATTTTAATTTAAAGTTAGCGGGTTATTAGGTTTAGGAGATAATAGCTTAATTTAGTTTATGGCGATGTGGGGGGCTGACGGTTTAAGGGTTAATAGGTTTAGTTAGTGGTAGTGATGTGGGAGGCCAGAGGTTTAGGGGTTAATACATTTATTTAGTGGCAACGGTGTCAGGGAGCGGCGGGATAGGGGTTAATAACTTTATTTTGGTTGCGGCGGTGTCGGGGAGCGACAGGATAGGGGTTAATAACTTTATTTAGGTTGCGGCGGTGTTGGGGAACGGCGGGATAGGGTTTAAACATTTTAGTATAGTGGCAGGGTATAAATAAAGAAGGGAAAAAGCCAAATAGACGCAAGATCAATGACTGCTAGTTAACAACAGTCCGATGCTCATTGCCCCGTACTTGGTGCGTGCCTTTTTGCAGGCTTTTTTTATAAATAAGGAGAGCGCATTGAGATACGCAGTCGTGATGTTAGTCGATTTTAGGCGAGCGTATTGTTGCCGGCGAATGCAACAAATATCCCCTATACTTTGTATTTACTGTAAATATTTCACATTCCAATGTTCTGCACATAGCAGAATATGTTCTATCTATTTATAAATAGATATTCATATATATATATCTGTACATATCTATACCTATATATAATTAAATATTTATATATATAAATATATATATATCTATAGGTATAGATATATATTCTAGAAAAATGCCATCAGATATATGTAGAAATATGAAAGTATATAAACAGCGCTGTATAGAGCAAATATAAACTTGAAATACACAATGTATAGAAAAAAACACTTTATTTTACTGACAGACCATGTCTTAAAACATTTGAAAAGATATAACAAATACCTATTCACAAAGCAATAGTGTTCAATATTTCTATTATATATAGTCCTAGCACATAGGTTTGAAAAAACGCCTATTTGCGTGTCCCTGAAACGCGTAGTGGTACAGTGGCAAGTGTTTGCAGTTTCTCTCGTTCTTTATTTTTCAGAGTATTATATGAATTTTAAAGGTTTTTTAAAAGGTTTTTAAACTTGTGATTCAATATCGCATATTTGTATGTTGTGAATTTCTATATTGTATGCTCTGTTTTATTTCAATAACAATAATTTGCCCTTCATTGTGCAAATAGGCGTTTTTTAAAACCTATGTGCTAGGACTATATATAATTTATATACTTTCATACAACCTTTTTCGTTCTTAAAAACAGCTGCAGTTCAACACAAATTAAGTAATTAGATACCCAGCATACACTAGTGGCATAAAATCCTTAGTTGATTGCAACTAAGTAACTAAAATATATATTTTCTTCAGTGTGTGGCGCTCTCCTTTTTTAACCACATATGTAGAAATATGTATTTATGAATAAATAGAACATATTCTGCTATGTTTTTATGTCAGGTTAGCGCACTTGAGAGTATGCCATCTGGTTTGCATGCAAGTAGGGTGTTTTTTTCCACATTTTTTGCTCCATTGGCTTCCATTGGCGATATTCTAAGTTTGGCTTTTTATGCGCATCGGGTTAGCGGACGACCGAAAACTGCTTGCTTTTCATTTTTAATACGAGCATTACTCGACGCAATAAAAAACCTTACTTCTAGCAGAGTTAGCATTCAAGCGGGATCGTTAAATACCTCTTCACTTGTAATCTGGCCCTTTACCTTCAAAGGGCCAGATTACAAGTGGAGTGCTATATATAACTTTTCATGTTTACAGCAATGTGAATAGACCTCGCGTTCGCATCGCTGGGAAGCATCGCGCTCACGAAAGCACGCTTTCATAGGCTCCTATGGCTGCCTCTTTCTGATGCTTTTAGAGACTGCATCAGAACTTCAGCACCAGCAAAGGGGGTAAGTTGTGCAGCGATTGCAGCAAATATAAATATATATGCATATGCTAATATACATATATATTTATGTGGTACTATGTGTATATACACATATTAACACATAAATATATATGTATATAAGCATATGCATATATATTTACTGGGAACACACAGTTTAGACCGCAATGTAAAGGCACTTTTCAGTGCCGTTTTTTATCTTAAAATCCCACTCCCACCAACTTTAACCCCAAAATACTGCCTAGTGCAGTAATTTTATTAAAAAATAAAGATGCCGACAGTGTCAGTGTATGAAAGGTTCCGTGGTAAAAGTCCTGTTTCAAAAACAAGTGGATCGTGGAAGCAAAAATACCGGGTCCTGGTATCAAACAAACAGGCCTAGATTTAGAGTTTGGCGTTAGCCGTGAAAACCAGCGTTAGAGGCTCCTAACGCTGGTTTTAGGCTACCGCCGGTATTTGGAGTCACTCAAAATAGGGTCTAACGCTCACTTTTCAGCCGCGACTTCTCCATACCGCAGATCCCCTTACGTCAATTGCGTATCCTATCTTTTCAATGGGATCTTTCTAACTCCGGTATTTAGAGTCGTTTCTGAAGTGAGCGTTAGACATCTAATGACAAAACTCCAGCCGCAGGAAAATAGTCAGTAGTTAAGAGCTTTCTGGGCTAACGCCGGTTTATAAAGCTCTTAACTACTGTACTCTAAAGTACACTAACACCCATAAACTACCTATGTACCCCTAAACCGAGGTCCCCCCACATCGCCGACACTCAAATACATTTTTTTAACCCCTAATCTGCCGACCGCTACCTACGTTATCCTTATGTACACCTAATCTGCTGCCCCTAACACCGCTGACCCCTATATTATATTTATTAACCCCTAATCTGCCCCCCACAACGTCGCCTCCACCTGCCTACACTTATTAACCCCTAATCTGCCGACCGCAAAGCGCCGCCACCTACGTTATCCTTATGTACCCCTAATCTGCTGCCCCTAACACCGCCGACCCCTATATTATATTTATTAACCCCTAATCTGCCCCCCACAACGTCGCCTCCACCTGCCTACACTTATTAACCCCTAATCTGCCGAGCGGACCTGAGGGCTACTATAATAAAGTTATTAACCCATAATCCGCCTCACTAACCCTATAATAAATAGTATTAACCCCTAATATGCCCTCCCTAACATCGCTGAAACCTAAATTCAATTATTAACCCCTAATCTGCCGACCGGAGCTCACCGCTATTCTAATAAATGGATTAACCCCTAAAGCTAAGTCTAACCCTAACACTAACACCCCCCTAAGTTAAATATAATTAAAATCTAACGAAATAAATTAACTCTTATTAAATAAATTATTCCTATTTAAAGCTAAATACTTACCTGTAAAATAAATCCTAATATAGCTACAATATAAATTATAATTATATTGTAGCTATTTTAGGATTAATATTTATTTTACAGGTAACTTTGTATTTATTTTAACCAGGTACAATAGCTATTAAATAGTTAAGAACTATTTAATAGCTAAAATAGTTAAAATAATTACAAATTTACCTGTAAAATAAATCCTAACCTAAGTTACAATTAAAACTAACACTATACTATCAATAAATTAATTAAATAAAATACCTACAATTACCTACAATTAACCTAACACTACACTATCAATAAATTAATTAAATAAACTACCTACAATTAACCTAACACTACACTATCAATAAATTAATTAAATACAATTCCTACAAATAAATACAAATAAATAAACTTGCTAAAGTACAAAAAATAAAAAAGAACTAAGTTACAAAAAATAAAAAAATATCTACAAACATAAGAAAAATATTACAACAATTTTAAACTAATTACACCTACTCTAAGCCCCCTAAAAAAACAACAAAGCCCCCCAATCAGAATCAAGTTCAATCCGATTGGCTGATCCAATCAGCCAATCAGATTGAGCTCGCATTCTATTGGCTGTTCCGATCGGATTGAACTTGATTCTGATTGGCTGATTCCATCAGCCAATCAGATTATTCCTACCTTAATTCCGATTGGCTGATAGAATCCTATCAGCCAATCGGAATTCGAGGGACGCCATCTTGGATGACGTCCCTTAAAGGAACCGTCATTCTGCAGTTGGACGTCGCCGGAAGAAGATGGGTCCGCGGTGGAGGTCTTCAGGATGGAGCCGGTCGTCATCGGATGAAGATATAAAATGCCACTTGGATCAAGATGGTTGCCGGTCCAGATCGCCTCTTCTTCCCGGATAGGATGAAGACTTTGGAGCCTCTTCTGGACCTCTTCAGGCACCGGATGATGGATCGCCAACCCCCGCTTGGGTTGGATGAAGATTTTGGAGCCAGGACGGATCGGTGATACCTGGTGAGGTGAAGACAAGGTAGGATGATCTTCAGGGGCTTAGTGTTAGGTTTATTTAAGGGGGGTTTGGGTTAGATTAGGGGTATGTGGTTGGTGGGTTGTAATGTTGGGGGGGGTATTGTATGGGTTTTTTTTACAGGCAAAAGAGCTGAACTTCTTGGGGCATGCCCCGCAAAGGGCCCTGTTCAGGGCTGGTAAGGTAAAAGAGCTTTTAACTTTAGTAATTTAGAATAGGGTAGGGCATTTTTTATTTTGGGGGGCTTTGTTGTTTTATTAGGGGGCTTAGAGTAGGTGTAATTAGTTTAAAATTGTTGTAATATTTTTCTTATGTTTGTAGATATTTTTTTATTTTTTGTAACTTAGTTCTTTTTTATTTTTTGTACTTTAGCAAGTTTATTTATTTGTATTTATTTGTAGGAATTGTATTTAATTAATTTATTGATAGTGTAGTGTTAGGTTAATTGTAGGTAGTTTATTTAATTAATTTATTGATAGTGTAGTGTTAGGTTAATTGTAGGTAATTGTAGGTATTTTATTTAATTAATTTATTGATAGTATAGTGTTAGTTTTAATTGTAACTTAGGTTAGGATTTATTTTACAGGTAAATTAGTAATTATTTTAACTATTTTAGCTATTAAATAGTTCTTAACTATTTAATAGCTATTGTACCTGGTTGAAATAAATACAAAGTTACCTGTAAAATAAATATTAATCCTAAAATAGCTATAATATAAATATAATTTATATTGTAGCTATATTAGGATTTATTTTACAGGTAAGTATTTAGCTTTAAATAGGAATAATTTATTTAATAAGAGTTAATTTATTTTGTTAGATTTAAATTATATTTAACTTAGGGGGGTGTTAGTGTTAGGGTTAGATTTAGCTTTAGGGGTTAATCCATTTATTAGAATAGCGGTGAGCTCCGGTCGGCAGATTAGGGGTTAATAATTGAAGTTAGGTGTCAGCGATGTTAGGGAGGGCAGATTAGGTCTTAATACTATTTAATATAGGGTTAGTGAGGTGGATTAGGGGTTAATAACTTTATTATAGTAGCGCTCAGGTCCGGTCGGGGTTAATAAATATAATATAGGGGTCGGCGGTGTTAGAGGCAGCAGATTAGGGGTACATAAGGATAACGTAGGTGGCGGCGCTTTGCGGTCGGCAGATTAGGGGTTAATTATTGTAGGTAGGTGGAGGCGACGTTGTGGGGGGCAGATTAGGGGTTAATAAATATAATATAGGGGTCGGCGATGTTAGGGAACCAGATTAGGGGTACATAGGGATAATGTAAGTAGCGGTGGTTTACGGAGCGGCAGATTAGGGGTTAAAAATAATATGCAGGGGTCAGCGATAGCGGGGGCGGCAGATTAGGGGTTAATAAGTGTAAGGTTAGGGGTGTTTAGAGTGTTAAGTGTACATGTTAGAGTGTTAAGTGCAGACGTAGGAAGGGTTACCGCATAGCAAACAATGGGGCTGCGTTAGGAGCTGAACGCGGCTTTTTTGCAGGTGTTAGGTTTTTTTCAGCTCAAACAGCCCCATTGTTTCCTATGGGAGAATCGTGCACGAGCACGTTTTTGAGGCTGGCCGCGTCCATAAGCAATTCTGGTATCAAGAGTTGAAGCTGCGTTAAAAATGCTCTACGCTCCTTTTTTGGAGCCTAACGCAGCCTTTATGTGGACTCTCGATACCAGAGTTATTTTTATGGTGCGGCCAGAAAAAAGCCGGCGTTAGTTTTTCGGGTCGTTACCGACAAAACTCCAAATCTAGGCCACAGTATTTAAATACTGTTTGTTTTATACCACGACCCGGTATTTTTGCTTCTTTCCACGATCCACTTGTTTTTGAAACAGGACTTTTACCACGGAACCTTTCATACACTGACACTGTCAGTTTTTGAGAAAGGTCTTGGTGGCGTGAGTGCAGCAGGAGAACACCTATCAGCTTGCAGCTCACCTGGTCCGGCCATTGGCCCTAAAAAACGTGGGTGCTACTTTCTAGACGCCTATCTGGATTCCACAGGTCCAATGGGTGAGACCTCCAGCGTACTGACTGCTGGAATTTGAATGTCAGCCTGCTTTATCGCACCTTATTCATTTAAGGTGCCACTTTCCTTGTGAGTAGTTTTTTGCACATCACTTTTATATTTGTTGTTTTAACGATTCACACTATGTTGGCGCCCCTTGTTTATCTTCCATAATAAAAGTAAGTATACAGCAAATCTTACTGATCTCATTTCGATAAACTTTAGTGTAAAACATATTGAGGGATAGATTACAAGTGGACCTCTAATGTATCTTGCACCCATAAATAGGCAAATTCGCCCATTTACAGGCACGCAATACATAACCAGCCATTACAAATGCTCCGAAAATGTTCCAAAAGTCCCCCAATTGGCCCCAAAATAAAGAATATATATACCTGTATATATTTTTTAATTAATTTATTTTTTTATTAAAAAAAATGCACTCAGCAGGCAGCGGATCAGAGGCCCGGAAGCAGGTGGTGGTGCGGGCGGCGGATGCCGGCGATACGAGGAGGGCATCCACCCGGAGTGGAGTTGCGGCAGGTAAGGCAAAAGGTGGAGTAGGGCTGAGCCTTGATCAGCAGCAGGGTGTTGCAAGGCGGGAGCAAACAGCACAGGCCTGGAGGACACCAGCGCATATGCCGGGGATAATGGTAGGGGAGGGCGCTCCCCAGGCTGGAGGTGGGGATCAGGAGCAGCTGGACAGGACAAGAGACAGGATGGGGGAGCAGCGGAAGAAGTTGGGTAGTGCGAGGAAGAGAGTAGTGAAAGGGGGCAAAAAGGGTTGCCGGGAAGCAAGTGTAACCAGTGGGATGGCGCCTCAAGGGGTTGATAGACTGGGGAGCAGTTTAGGGCAGCAGGGGTTGGTTCTGCAAGGGGAGATAGGGGAGTGGAGGCCAGTATCGAGTAAAGGGACTAGTAAGAGGCCTATAAAAAGAGCTTCTGGGGTTCGGGGAAAAGGAAGAAAGAGGGGACCAGGGAAGGAGAGACTGGAAGTGTTAGGTCAGGGACAGCAGGAGCGTGGGGAGTATAGGCAAGGCATGGATAATTTGGTCTTTTTAACATTTGCAGGTTTGTGGGGTGAGTCTGAGGAGCAGGTGGTCAGTGGGGCAGAGGCTTCTGCGGAATCTCCAAGGCCGGACCTGGATGGTGACGCACTGTGTGTGGAGAACTCCTACAGCAATTTTGAGATGGAGGGTCCTGGAAAAGGACCGCCCTCAGGACCAGTAGCATCACGGCAGGTAGAAGACCTGGCTGCTTTGGAGCAATTTCTCCATTCTTTGGTACTGGGGCAGGGGGGGCAGGAGTCTGGGGGGGTCAAGAGTTTAGGGTAGGGTCAGGATATAGGGATAGGAGCATTAGGAGAGAAGGAGGGGTGTTAGGCAACATAGAGCTCTCACTGTCTCCTCTCCACAGACATGGCCACAGGTAAGGGAACCCCTGGTGACCCACAGCCCATGGCGGTCTGGAGCCGGACAGTGGCGGGACAAGTCTTGTTCACCACGGGAACGGGAGAGGACTCAGGCAAAGAGTTTTTGGGTTCCATTTGTAGATGGGGGGAGGTAAAAATTTCAGGAAACCTAAGGTCGGTCAGGGAATTCCCTGGGGTGATCCAGGGGAAACTGAACAAAGAAGTGGTGGTGGGGAGGATGGCAGGCCCGTTTACTCATCCCCCTTTCTGGAAATTTGAGGGTGTCTACATTGGCGGTCGTGCCCAAAAAAGCATAAGTGCAATTCCGCATGATTCACCACTTGTCCTACCTGAAGGGAGCATCAGTTAATGATGGCATCAACCAGGCTTTAGCGGCAGTGAGGTACACTTCTTTTGACAAGGCGGTGGGTTTAGTTAGAACGGCAGGGAGGGGAGCACTAATGGGGAAGTTGGATGTGGAATCTGCCTTTCGGCTGTTTCCGGTGCATCTGGTATGTCATCATTTGCTAGGCTGTTTTTTCCGGGGGGGCCTTTTATGTTGATTTATGCCTACTGATGGGATGTTCCATTTTGTGCGCATTCTTTGAGAAGTTTAGCAACTTTGTGGAATGGGTAGTGCGTCAGATTTCTGGTTTGTCTTCTATTGTCCATTATTTAGACGATTTCCTATAAGTAGGAGAAGCAGGAACTGGGGATTGTTTAAGGTTAATGGAGCATTTCTTTAAGGTGGCAGATGATTTTGGCATCCCGGTGGCGCATGAGAAGACTGAAGGTCCTGTAACCTCCTTGAGTTTCTTGGGTATTGAAATTTATTCGAGTTGGATGGAATGTCGCTTGTCTGAGGACAAGTTGGTGGACCTGAAGTGTTCCATCGAAAGGGCAATTTGTAAAAAGAAGCTACAGCTTTGGGACATTCAATCCCTGGTGGGCAATTTCAATTTTGCTTGTAGGATTATCCCAGTGGGGAGAGTATTCTGCAGGAAGCTTTCGATGGCTACTGCAGGGGTTAAGGAACCCCATCAATTAAATACGTTTGTCATCCGATCTAAAAGAGGAACTTAAGGTTTGGTTGCTATTTTTGGCAAATTTTAATGGCATGATGTTGGTGCAGGAAGGGGCTGTTTTCAAATGAAGAGATGCACCTGTTTATGGATGCATCGGGATCGGTGGGATTTGGTGCGTATTGCCAGGGGAGCTGGTGCGTAGGGGAGTGGCCAGTCATTCGGAACGAGAATAGGCTTACAAAGAATTTGGTATTTCTGGAGCTCTTCCCTTTACTGATGGCACTGAAGGTTTGGCAGAAGAGATTGCAGGATAGGAGGGTGGTTTTTCATACCGATAATTTGGGGGTGGTCTATGTGTTTAAGAATTTATTTTCTTGCTCGCTGCCAGTTGTGCGATTGCTCAGGTTGTTTGTGTTGGAATGCATGCAGCTGAATTTGTTTTTTCGTACTGTTCATGTGCCAGGCTGTCTTAATGTAATCACTGATGCTCTTTCTCACTTCAAGTGGTCACGATTTTCGGAAGCAGCTCTAGAAGCAGAGGAAGAAGGAGTTAGCTGTCCACCCGAACTGTTGGAAGTTTTGGAGTTAGCTAAAGTGGCAAGGGGAGCTTTAGCTCGAGGCACTTGGGATGCATATGTGAGAACATGGGGTCAATTGCTTAAAGTTTTAAAGGAAAAAGGTTTAGATGCATCAGGAGGAGGGTGGATTCAGGGTTTGCTGTCATGGATTGAGGAATGGGGTGTTAGAGGCTTGTTAAAGTCAGTGGTGAAGAGGAATGTGGCAGTTTTGGCTTTTCTTTTTTTTTTTTTTTGTTTGGATGGAGAGACATAACTAAATTTTTCATTGTTAAGTTAGCAGTGAGAGGGGTTTGCAAAGGGAAAGTTTGTAGGGACAGGAGGTGGCCAGTGGTTTTTTAAATACTGGTGAAGTTAATTGAGAATCTGGCGTCGGTGTGCTCATCGGTATTTAAAACAATTTTCTTCCGGGGTGCATTTGTGTTAGCGTTTTTCGGGGCTTTCCACATTTCTGAGTTGGTTGGGGTTAATAGGAAGGATGTTGGGGGCCTGCAGGCAAAAGATGTTTTGATCAGAGACAGGGTGTTGTGGATCTGGCTTAGAAAGTCAAAAAGAGATTAAGAGGGGTTAGTGCGGTGGATCAGAATCATTGAGATGAGGGGGGATTTGTTGCCCGGTAGCCAACTTGTCTGCATTTTTTAAAGTTTAGCCCATCATTTTCCTCCGTTTATTCATTCATAGTGATGGGTCGACATTATCCCTTTTACATTTTTTAGCCATTTTCTGTCGGGTTTTGTCAAGGTTGGGTTACATGGCGGATGATTTTGGTATGCATTCTTTCTGGATCGGGGCTGCCACTGAAGCCACCAGCTTGGGTTTAGGTGAGAGTGTTATTAGAAGAATTGGTGGTTGGAAGTCTGGATGTTTTTGTTTGTATGTTAGACCAGAGTTAAATATTTAGAGCCTTTATTTGTTTCGACAGGTCCAGTGCACTGTTGGATTGTAGCCCACTCCTATATATATTGGGCCAGTAAGGCAGCTGCAATGAAGAGTCAAGGAACACAGTTGAACTTATCTGAGTAGACAGTGTTGTTATGTTGGTTTGTGGTTCAGGCTTTACGATGGGATCAGATTCTTAGAAAAGTGGTGGATTATGCTAGGTTGTTTCGACCTCCAGCTATTTTGGTGATCCATGCGGGGGGGGGGGATAATGACTTGGGTTTTCAGTCCCAGAGGGATTTGGTAAAGAGTATAAGGAAGGATTTGGGCAGGTTAAGAGAGTTATTTCCTAATCTGATCATTGTATGGTCTGACATTGAACCTTGATCAGTTTGGAGTTCAGCATGGGATTTCCGGAAGCTGGAGGCCTCTAGGAAAAAGATAGAATAAAATAGAATAGAATAGAATAGAATCTTTAGTAGTTTTGTGGCCAAGATTGGGGTTTTTTGTATTAGGCACGTCGAGTTTAAAGGGGAGACGGGCCATTGTTTTTTCTTAAAGGATGGGGTACACCTTAAAGGGACAGTTTACTCAAAAATTTTCTCCCCTTTAATTTGTTCTCAATGTTCCACTTTACTTGCTGGAGTGTATTAAATTGTTTACAAGTAGCTCTTTTACCCTTATATTGGCATTTGAAATAATAGATTTAGCCAGTGGTATCCACACCTATTCTGAAAGTTTGTGGCCGCAGGTCCAAGCTATAGATAAGCTGTGTAAACATAGCCAACAGAAGAAATTACACACCCAGTGGGATATAGCAGAGATAAGGTAATAAAATGTTGATTTTCTATTGTTCTCTCCAAGTATTGGTGATTGGTTTATGGACAGATATAAGATAAAGAAGCAGGTATATTTACACAATGTGATAACTTAGTATAGGTAAATTGGTACCTCCCTAAAGAGGCAGGAGAGTTGGTTTGGGGGTGTACCTAGTTGTAAGCCGGTGAAAGGTTCATCTCTTGTGGCAAGCACCTTATGTTTCCTCATGTTAATATGTTTACAGGTTATTTTGAGTTTGATTGAATCTATAAGTTATATATTTTATTAAAGAATTTTAATAAATGCGGGCTGCGGCCTTTACACCCATTCTCTTGTGTGTTGTCTTCTGTATTAAACGTAATGTATGGCTAATTTGGGGTCAACCAAAATGTGTGTAAAAGTTCTGTTCCAAACATATCTAGATACTAGTAACTGGATTACTTGAATTATATAAATAAAAATAAATATATATATATATATATATATATATAGGGAACCTGCTGAAAAGCAGACTGAAGTAAAAAGGTGTGTCATTGTGTACTTAATTTGCATATCTTACCCAGAGTCCTTTGCTGCATTGGAAACAATGTAATTCAGAGGTTTTCTGTCTAGATTTGTTAATGAACTACACAATTAGTTATTTTTTCTATATTTTGTGCGTAGTGGAGAATTTTAAACTCGCCTTTTATCTCCCCCTAATTTAAAATGTTGTTGTATTCTGCCATGAATCAACTTCACCCAGCAGTGATTCTAACCTTCTCCCAGCTGATGAGCAAAAACCACGAAACAGTCTGTCCTGGGATGGTTATGAATCAATTCACTAACCCTAGCTAAGTTCATAAGCTGTGTGAACAGCGATACTTTGGCGTAAAGGGAACCTGCTGAAAAGCAGACTGAAGTAAAAAGGTGTGTCAATGTGTACTTAATTTGCATATCTTACCCAGAGTCATTTGCTGCATTGGAAACAATGTAATTCAGAGGTTTTTCGTTGGAAAACAAGCCTCTGGGCCTGTCTAGATTTGTTAATGAACTACACAATGAGTTATTTTTTCTATATTTTGTGCGTAGTGGAGGATTTTAAACTCGCCTTTTATCTCCCCCTAATTTAAAATGTTGTTGTATATATATATATATATATATATATATATATATAAAATAAAATATTGGAAATAATTGGATCACTGCATTTCATAAGCTTTCATAAACTTTCAAATGTGTCTTTAGAAAAGTAATCTCAAAGTAATAAACCAAAGGGCCCTAAAGATGTACAAATCTTAGGCTAGACGCTATATTGTCACAACTGATATTGAGAGAGTCACTGCATAGTGCAAACCTGATGCTTGCACACAATCTCCTGTCATCAATTAATTATCCAACAGCTGTACTGCAACATCTATGAAGTGGAAGAGTTCACTGACAATGGTGGGCCTTCCTACTATAGTAACATTTCCCACAACAATCTGGTTAATCTGGTAATCTGCTTGTTCAGTTTGTAGACCAAAGCTTTATACAGTCAACAGAACTTTTTGGTGCTACAACTAAAAGTGTCTCTTATTTCTGCCCAGACAACTTTTTTATTTATTGAAATAAAACATAACCCTGGAGCAGCAAATATTTTATATTTTGCATCTATGGCAGCCTGTGTATTGTAGTAGAATCCATAGAGTTGCTGGTGTTCTGCATCATCATCTTCATCCTTATCTGGAGCTCAGCAGGAAACTTGACAAGATTTGTTTTTATTTTGGTAGAATTTAATTCTGGTTTTACATGTGCTAATGAAACAAACTTATTTGGGTTTTGGTAAAGATGTCTTCTAAATCTTCTTCTCACCCCATTTCTGCCAGCCAGCCTTGACTTAAAGGGAAATGAAGCCCAATTATTTTCTTTTATGAATTAGAAAGAGCATACAATTTAAACAACTTTTCAATTTACTTCTATTATTTAATTTGCTTCAACGGATAGCATATTTTCATGCTCCTATAGGCTTAGCAGCACTACTAACCAAAAAATGTATACAGTAAGACTACAGGCGGATCTTCTGTCTTACGCGTTTCAGCTTCCTGCCTTAATCATAGACCATATATATATATATATATATATATATATATACTGTATATATATAACATGTGTATATATGTGTTTGTATATGTATACACATGTGTGAATATATGTATTTATATGTGTATATATGTATGTATTTCGATTTACACATATAAACACATACATACATATGTATATACATATATATACACACATATAAACACATACATACATACATATGTATATATATATATATATATATTGTATATATATATATATGATATGCTTAGTAGTGCTGCTAATCCTATAGGAGCATGAAGATATGCTATCCGTTGTTGAACAGCATATCTAAATAGGCTCAATAGCTGCTGATTGGTGGCTGCACATAGATGTCTTGTGTGATTGGCTCACCCATGTGCATTGCTATCTTTTTAACAAAGGATACCTAAAGAATTAAGCAAATTAGATAATAGAAGTAAATTTAAATTTTGTTTAAAATTGTATTCTCTATCTTAATTATGAATGAAAAAATGTGGGTTTCATGCCCCTTTAACTAAAAAAGATTTTGGGCTAGATTACAAGTGGAGTGCTAAAGTTAGCGCAGGTCACGATAAGCAATATTGCGAACGCGCTACCTAGCGGCTAACGTACATATTACAAGTTGGAAGTAAGATTTGCGTTCAATGGATTAGCGTTCATGAAGACCTAGTATAAAGTGTAAAGGTTAAAAAAAAACGATTAAACACATCAAAAATACATTAAAATAAACTATTACATTCATTTATATACTTTTTTTATAAAAACATGTTATATAAATATTAATAAAAATGAAGTCTAAATATGTGTATGTGTGTATAAATATTTGTGTGTATATGTGTTTTATATATATATATATATATATATATATATATATACTGTATATATATGTATATACATATGTATGTTTGTGTTTATATGTGTGCATATATATGTATATATGTATATACATATGTATGTATGTGTTTATATGTGTAAATCGAAATACATACATATATACACATATAAATACATATATTCACACATGTGTATACATATACAAACACATATATACACGTTATATATACAGTATTTTTATATATATATATATATATATATAAATAAATATGGTCTATGATTAAGGCAGGAAGCTGAAACGCGTAAGACAGAAGATCCGCCTGTAGTCTTACTGTATACATTTTTTAGTTAGTAGTGCTGCTAAGCCTATAGGAGCATGAAGATATGTTTCAAACTGTCACTATTTGGGAAATAATAAATGCAGTTGGATTTTGAGCCACCTTGTTACCTTGGATTCTATTTACCTATATAAATATATATATACTTTTGAGCCCTTTACCATTAAGGGTTATATTATGAGTGGAGCACTAACAGTTACGCACAAGCAGAAAGGAGTTTTGCGCGCCTCAGGTTTTTTGCTCATATTACAAGTGGAAAGTAACCGTGATCGCTCAAGCACAATTGACGTAAATGTGCATTGTGTTAGTGCGACCTCAGAGATCTGCTTAACTGTTTCGCGAAACAAAAAAGTGTCACAAAACACATCACAAATACATTACAGTTACACTCATAATAATACCATGTAATAAAAAGTATTAAAAAAAAAATATTGCACAAACAAGTTATAAGGGCTCAAAGATATAAGGTCTCAGGTGTTAGAAAAAAAGGCTGCAAAGGGCTTTAACATATATATATATATATATATATATATATATATATATATATATATATATATATAGATAGATATATATATATATATAAATAAAAACACGTGTGTACATACTGTATATATATATATATATATATATATATATATTTATGTATTTATATGTGTATATATATTTACAGACAAATATACACATATATAGACAAATATATAAGTGCACTGGAACCTTTTCCAGTTAAGTGGATGAAAATATGTAAAAACATATGTGATGAGATTGGGAGTGTGACGTCACCGGATGGGGGCGTGGCTTATAGCCAATATAGTCTATGTCACAGTTACGTTATATGAGTTAGATGTTAGATGTTATAAATTAGATGAGTTGTACAAGCTGTATACTTCTATGCTCTACAGTAAAATAGTGTTGTACCTTTTATGCTGTGTCCTGCATCTCATGACATGGTGTCAGAAGTTCTTGCCTATGCTTCTGTTTCCTGAGTAATGACAATGTTGAAATTTACCCCACCTGAGCCTTTCAATTTCTCTCAGCCTGCAGCTTGGCCCACATGGCGTTAGCAGTTTCAACGCTTCAGGATTGCTTCCAAGCTGGACAAGGAGAGTGGTGAAGTACAAGTTAATTCTCTTTTATACTCTATGGAGAAAGATGTGGAGCCAGTGTTTAATGCCTTTTATATTCCAAGAAGGGGAAGAATTTGACTTTGAAATAGTTATGAACAAACTCAGTGCTCACTTTGTGCCCAAAAGAAATGTGATTCATGAGAGGGCTTGTTTTCACAAACGTGCTCAGCTTGTGGGAGAATCTGTGGAGTCATTTATGTGCAGCCTGTATAAACTAGCTGAATTCTATGAGTTTGGTGTTGCTAAAGAAGAGCAAATCGGAGACAGAATAGTCATAGGAATTGCAGATGCTGAGGTCTCACTGAAGCTACAGTTGGAGACTGAATTAACGTTAGATGGGGCTATTAGGATGGCATGCCAGAGTGAACTGGTGAAAAAGCAAAGTGCTGATCTGAGGTCTGAGAGTTCAGGAGAGCTGTAGGTGAAAGGCACAGTGAGAGCGGTAGACCAAGGGCAACAGATAGGCCCAGAAGCAGATAGGGGCAGCAGGCTCACTGCACGCGGTGGGACTGTATCCATGATCAGAATGTCATATGCCCCGCAAAAGGTAAAAGATGTAGAAAGTGTAACCAAATGGGTCATTTTGAAGTGGCGTATAAAACTGAATACATTAAGGAGATGCAGGTGGATAGTGACCAGGAGGCTCAAGAAGTGTCCTTTGTAGGGTCTGTTGTTGAGCGGTCTGGTTCAGACGAAGATTGGTGGGTTACCCTTACTGTAATGGGAGCCAAGGTTGCCATCAAAATTGACACAGGAGCAGACATCACTGTAATGTCCCTTGCAGAATTCATAAAACTGCCTTGACAGCCTCAGCTGGCGAAAGTTACAACAAAAGTTCATAGTCCTGGTAGCTGCATCGATTGTGCGGGGAAATTTCTTTCAGCCTATGATTTGGGCCTGGTCACCAGAGTGAATGAGATTTCGGAAGACATGTTTGGTGAATTGGGCCTACTGAATTGCAACCCAGTCTGTATATCACTTAAAAGAGATACAATCCCATACAGCATTACCACTCCTCGTAGAATTCCATTCCTGCTCATGCCTCAAGTGGAGAAGGAACTTCTGCGTATGAAGAATATGGGAGTTATTGAAGAGGTTATTGAAGCAACTGACTGATGTGCCCCCATTGTATCTGTTACGAAGAAAAACGGGAAGGTACGCATCTGTGTAGACTTGAAAAGGCTGAATGAGGCAGTGAAGAGAGAAATATGTGCTGCCGACGCTTGAAGACATAGCTCCGAAACTGGCTGGGGCGAAGTTCTTCTCTACACTGGATGCTTCCAGCGGCTTCTGGTTTTGCTTCTGCAAACACCCCTTCACGATATCCTCTGCTCTTGAAAACTTTCAAAGAGAGATGAGTTCCCTCCTAAGGGACCACGAAGGCACGGCAGTCATCATGGATGACATTTTAGTGTATAGCTCTACATTGGAAGAATATGATCAGTGATTGAGCTGTGTGCTGCAGACCATTAGAGAGTCTGAGCTGAAATTAAATAAAGAGAAATGTCATTTTAGAAAATCTGAGTTATGTTACTTTAGGCATATAATAAATGGAGATGGCATCAAGCCGGACCCTGAGAAAATCCGTCCTATTGAACAGATGAAAAGCCCTTCTGATGTACATGAGCTGAGACAAATATTGGGCCTTGTGAATTATGTGGGCAGGTTCCTTCCAGATCCACAGTAATACACCCTATCACAGAGTAGTTGAAGAAAGATGTTGCCTTGGTCTAGAGTCTTTCACAGGAAGAAGTTTTTGTACAAGTCCCTGCTGGGGTCTGCCCCAGTGTTAGGGTTCTATGACCTTTCTAAATAGATCGTGGTTAGTGCTGATGCAAGCAGTTATGGGCTAGGGGCCGCCCTTCTGCAGCTGAATAAGAACAAACTACAGCCCATCGCCTAATGTTCCCGTACACTGATGGCTGCTGAATCAAAATACGCCCAAATTGAGAAAGAGTGCCTGGCTGCAGTTTGGGTCTGTGAGTGCTTCCAGCGTCACCTAGTGGGTTTTTGAGAAATTTAGTCTGGAGACTGACCATAAACCACTAGTCCCTCTAATCAACTCCTATGATATTGACAAAACACCCCTAAGATGCTAGAGACTTCTGATGAGGCTGCTCAGGTTCAATGTTCAGGCAGTGCATGTGCCGGGGAAACAACTGGTAGTGGCAGATACACTTTCCAGGCTCCCGCTGGCTGTTGCTGAAGAATCTTCAATGGAATCAAATGTGAAAGTGTATGTGGATTCAGTTCTGGCATCCAAATCCATTTCATCAGGAAAGCTAGAGCACATAAGAAAGGAGACATGTTAAGATACAGACCTTCAAGACATTATTAAGTACATAAAAGAAGGTTGGCCCGAGAGCTGGGCAGCCTGGATGTCTTGAAGTTCTTAACAGTCAGAGAGGTCGCAGCTCACGAAGCTGGATGGTTTATTGCTGTTCCAAGACCGCATTATCATTCCTGTTAACATGCAGCAGGAGATGTTAAGCAGGATTCATGATGGCCACTTGGGCATTACAAATGGCAGAGAAAGGGCAGCTACGGCGGTATGGTGGCCTGGGATCAGTTCCGACATTGCAAGCCACGTGTCAAAATGTGCCTTTTGCCGGGAATGCTGGCTTACTCAGAGAAGGGAGCCCTTGATTTCTACCCCACTGTCTGCAGGCCCATGGCAGAAAAACATAATTTATGCTTACCTGATAAATTTATTTCTCTTGTAGTGTATCCAGTCCACGGATCATCCATTACTTATGGGATATTAACTCCTCCCCAACAGGAAGTGCAAGAGGATTCACCCAGCAGAGCTGCTATATAGCTCCTCCCCTAACTGCCATTACCAGTCATTCGACCGAAAACATGCAGAGAAAGGAAAACCATAGGGTGCAGTGGTGACTGTAGTTTAATGGGAAAATTACCTGCCTTAAAGTGACAGGGCGGGCCGTGGACTGGATACACTACAAGAGAAATAAATTTATCAGGTAAGCATAAATTATGTTTTCTCTTGTTAAGTGTATCCAGTCCACGGATCATCCATTACTTATGGGATACCAATACCAAAGCTAAAGTACACGGATGACGGGAGGGACAGGCAGGCTCTTTATACGGAAGGAACCACTGCCTGAAGAACCTTTCTCCCAAAAAACTGCCTCCGAAGAAGCAAAAGTGTCAAATTTGGAAAAAGTATGAAGAGAAGACCAAGTTGCAGCCTTGCAAATCTGTTCAACAGAAGCCTCATTCTTAAAGGCCCAAGTGGAAGCCACAGCTCTAGTAGAATGTGCTGTAATTCTTTCAGGAGGCTGCTGTCCAGCAGTCTCATAGGCTAACCGTATTATGCTACGAAGCCAAAAGGAGAGAGAGGTAGCCAAAGCTTTTTGACCTCTCCTCTGACCAGAATAAACGACAAACAGGGAAGACGTTTGTCGAAAATCCTTAGTTGCCTGTAGATAAAATTTCAGGGCACGGACTACATCTAGATTGTGTAGCAGACGTTCCTTTTTCGAAGAAGGATTAGGACACAAAGATGGAACCACAATCTCTTGATTGATATTCCTGTTAGTGACCACCTTAGGTAGGAACCCAGGTTTAGTACGCAGAACTACCTTGTCTGAATGAAAAATCAGATAAGGAGAATCACAATGTAAGGCAGATAACTCAGAGACTCTTCGAGCCGAGGAAATCGCCATTAAAAACAGAACTTTCCAAGATAACAACTTGATATCAATGGAATGAAGGGGTTCAAACGGAACCCCCTGTAAAACATTAAGAACTAAGTTCAAACTCCATGGTGGAGCAACAGTTTTAAACACAGGCTTGATCCTAGCTAAAGCCTGACAAAAAGCTTGAACGTCCGGAACTTCTGACAGACGTTTGTGTAAAAGAATGGACAGAGCTGAAATCTGTCCCTTTAAGGAACTAGCGGATAAACCCTTTTCTAAACCTTCTTGTAGAAAAGACAATATCCTCGGAATCCTAACCTTACTCCATGAGTAACTCTTGGATTCGCACCAATATAAGTATTTGCGCCATATCTTATGGTAAATCTTTCTGGTAACAGGCTTCCTAGCCTGTATTAAGGTATCAATAACTGACTCAGAAAAACCACGTTTTGATAAAATCAAGCGTTCAATTTCCAAGCAGTCAGCTTCAGAGAAATTAGATTTTGATGTTTGAAGGGACCCTGGATCAGAAGGTCCTGTTTCAGAGGTAGCGACCAAGGTGGACAGGATGACGTGTCCACTAGATCTGCATACCAAGTCCTGCGTGGCCATGCAGGCGCTATTAGAATCACTGATGCTCTCTCCTGTTTGATTCTGGCAATCAATCGAGGAAGCATCGGGAAGGGTGGAAACACATAAGCCATCCCGAAGGTCCAAGGTGCTGTCAAAGCATCTATCAGAACCGCTCCCGGATCCCTGGATCTGGACCTGTAACGAGGAAGCTTGGCGTTCTGTCGAGACGCCATGAGATCTATCTCTGGTTTGCCCCAACGTCGAAGTATTTGGGCAAAGACCTCCGGATGAAGTTCCCACTCCCCCGGATGAAAAGTCTGACGACTTAAGAAATCCGCCTCCCAGTTCTCCACTCCCGGGATGTGGATTGCTGACAGGTGGCAAGAGTGAGACTCTGCCCAGCGAATTATCTTTGATACTTCCATCATTACTAGGGAGCTTCTTGTCCCTCCCTGATGGTTGATGTAAGCTACAGTCGTGATGTTGTCCGACTGAAACCTGATGAACCCCCGAGTTGTTAACTGGGGCCAAGCCAGAAGGGCATTGAGAACTGCTCTCAATTCCAGAATGTTTATTGGTAGGAGACTCTCCTCCTGATTCCATTGTCCCTGAGCCTTCAGAGAATTCCAGACAGCGCCCCAACCTAGTAGGCTGGCGTCTGTTGTTACAATTGTCCAGTCCGGCCTGCTGAATGGCATCCCCCTGGACAGATGTGGCCGAGAAAGCCACCATAGAAGAGAATTTCTGGTCTCTTGATCCAGATTCAGAGTAGGGGACAAGTCTGAGTAATCCCCATTCCACTGACTTAGCATGCACAATTGCAGCGGTCTGAGATGTAGGCGTGCAAAGGGTACTATGTCCATTGCTGCTACCATTAAGCCGATCACCTCCATGCATTGAGCTACTGACGGGTGTTGAATGGAATGAAGGACACGGCATGCATTTTGAAGCTTTGTTAACCTGTCTTCTGTCAGGTAAATCTTCATTTCTACAGAATCTATAAGAGTCCCCAAGAAGGGAACTCTTGTGAGTGGAAAGAGAGAACTCTTCTTTTCGTTCACCTTCCATCCATGCGACCTTAGAAATGCCAGTACTAACTCTGTATGAGACTTGGCAGTTTGAAAGCTTGAAGCTTGTATCAGAATGTCGTCTAGGTACGGAGCTACCGCAATTCCTCACGGTCTTAGTACCGCCAGAAGAGCACCCAGAACCTTTGTGAAGATTCTCGGAGCCGTAGCCAATCCGAATGGAAGAGCTACAAACTGGTAATGCCTGTCTAGAAAGGCAAACCTTAGATACCGGTAAAGATCTTTGTAAATCGGTATGTGAAGGTAAGCATCCTTTAAATCCACTGTGGTCATGTACTGACCCTTTTGGATCATGGGTAAAATTGTCCGAATAGTTTCCATTTTGAACGATGGAACTCTTAGGAATTTGTTTAGGATCTTTAAATCCAAGATTGGCCTGAAAGTTCCCTCTTTTTTGGGAACCACAAACAGATTTGAGTAAAACCCTTGTCCTTGTTCCGACCGCGGAACCGGATGGATCACTCCCATTAATAAAAGATCTTGTACGCAGCGTAGAAACGCCTCTTTCTTTATTTGGTTTGTTGACAACCTTGACAGATGAAATCTCCCTCTTGGGGGAGAGAATTTGAAGTCTAGAAGGTATCCCTGAGATATGATCTCTAACGCCCAGGGATCCTGGACATCTCTTGCCCAAGCCTGGGCGAAGAGAGAAAGTCTGCCCCCCACTAGATCCGTTCCCGGATCGGGGGCCCTCGATTCATGCTGTCTTAGGGGCAGCAGCAGGTTTCCTGGCCTGCTTGCCCTTGTTCCAGGACTGGTTAGGTCTCCAGCCTTGTCTGTAGCGAGCAACAGCTCCTTCCTGTTTTGGTGCAGAGGAAGTTGATGCTGCTCCTGCTTTGAAATTACGAAAGGAACGAAAATTAGACTGTCTAGCCTTAGGTTTGGCTCTGTCTTGAGGCAGGGCATGGCCTTTACCTCCTGTAATGTCAGCGATAATTTCTTTCAACCCGGGCCCGAATAAGGTCTGCCCTTTGAAAGGTATATTAAGCAATTTAGATTTAGAAGTAACGTCAGCTGACCAGGATTTTAGCCACAGTGCTCTGCGTGCCTGAATGGCGAATCCGGAATTCTTAGCCGTAAGTTTAGTTAAATGTACTACGGCATCTGAAATAAATGAGTTAGCTAACTTAAGGGCTTTAAGCTTGTGTGTAATCTCATCTAATGGAGCTGATTCAAGTGTCTCTTCCAGAGACTCAAACCAAAATGCTGCTGCAGCCGTGACAGGCGCAATGCATGCAAGAGGTTGCAATATAAAACCTTGTTGAACAAACATTTTCTTAAGGTAACCCTCTAACTTTTTATCCATTGGATCTGAAAAGGCACAGCTATCCTCCACCGGGATAGTGGTACGCTTAGCTAAAGTAGAAACTGCTCCCTCCACCTTAGGGACCGTTTGCCATAAGTCCCGTGTGGTGGCGTCTATTGGAAACATCTTTCTAAATATCGGAGGGGGTGAGAACGGCACACCGGGTCTATCCCACTCCTTAGTAACAATTTCAGTAAGTCTCTTAGGTATAGGAAAAACGTCAGTACTCGCCGGTACCGCAAAATATTTATCCAACCTACACATTTTCTCTGGTATTGCAACTGTGTTACAATCATTCAGAGCCGCTAACACCTCCCCTAGTAATACACGGAGGTTTTCCAGCTTAAATTTAAAATTTGAAATATCTGAATCCAGTTTGTTTGGATCAGAACCGTCACCCGCAGAATGAAGCTCTCCGTCCTCATGTTCTGCAAATTGTGACGCAGTGTCTGACATGGCCCTAATATTATCAGCGCACTCTGTTCTCACCCCAGAGTGATCACGCTTACCTCTTAGTTCTGGTAATTTAGCCAAAACTTTAGTCATAACAGTAGCCATATCCTGTAATGTGATTTGTAATGGCCGCCCAGATGTACTCGGCGCTACAATATCACGCACCTCCCGAGCGGGAGATGCAGGTACTGACACGTGAGGCGAGTTAGTCGGCATAACTCTCCCCTCGTTGTTTGGTGAAATATGTTCAATTTGTACAGATTGACTTTTATTTAAAGTAGCATCAATACAGTTAGTACATAAATTTCTATTGGGCTCCACTTTGGCTTTAGCACATATAGCACAGATATCTTCCTCTGAATCAGACATGTTTAACACACTAGCAAATAAACTAGCAACTTGGAAATACTTTTCAAGTAATTTACTATAATATGAAAACGTACTGTGCCTATAAGAAGCACAGAAAAAGTTATGACAGTTGAAAATTAATAAACTGAAAAGTTTATTTGTAAAAAACACAATTTTAGCAAAGGATTGCTCCCATTAGCAAAGGATAACTAACCCTGATAGCTAACAGTGAGAGAGATCAGTAAACTGTCATAAATTAAATAAAACGACTGCCAAGTGGAAAAAAATAGTGCCCAAAACATTTTTTCACCCAGTACCTCAGAAAATTAAACGATTTTACATGCCAGCAAAAAACGTTTAACATTAATAAATTGAGTGTTATTAAAAAGCCTGTTGCTAGTCCCTGCAAATTAGGCTAAAGTTTTATGCATACAGTATAATTCCAGTGAAGTGCCATTCCCCAGAATACTGAAGTGTAAAATATACATACATGACAGCCTGATACCAGTTGCTGCTACTGCATTTAAGGCTGAGTTTACATTATATCGGTATGGCAGAATTTTCTCATCAATTCCATTGTCAGAAAATAATAAGCTGCTACATACCTCTTTGCAGATTAATCTGCCCGCTGTCCCCTGATCTGAAGTTTACCTCTCCTCAGATGGCCGAGAAACAGCAATATGATCTTAACTACTCCGGCTAAAATCATAGAAAAACTCAGGTAGATTCTTCTTCAAATTCTACCAGAGAAGGAATAACACACTCCGGTGCTATTATAAAATAACAAACTTTTGATTGAAGGTATGAAACTAAGTATAATCACCACAGTCCTCTCACACATCCTATCTATTCGTTGGGTGCAAGAGAATGACTGGTAATGGCAGTTAGGGGAGGAGCTATATAGCAGCTCT
Source organism: Bombina bombina (assembly GCF_027579735.1). Lineage (NCBI taxonomy): Eukaryota > Metazoa > Chordata > Amphibia > Anura > Bombinatoridae > Bombina > Bombina bombina. Next base: position 407,509,345 of record NC_069499.1, read on the forward strand.
GCTGGGTGAATCCTCTTGCACTTCCTGTTGGGGAGGAGTTAATATCCCATAAGTAATGGATGATCCGTGGACTGGATACACTTAACAAGAGAAATAGCTGCAGATTTGTGCAAACTGCATGGGAAGAAGTACCTAGTCCTGATTGACTACTTTTCCAGGTATTTGGAGATTGCACCCTTGAATAAGATTAGCAGTCAAGCCGTTATCACTTATCTCAAGAGCTTGTTCACCGGTGGGGCATACCAATGGAATTAGTGAGCGATAACGAAATGCAGTTTGTCTCCATGGAGTTCAGTTCTTTCTGCAGTGAATATGATTTTGTCCATTCTACGTCAAGTCCACATTACCCGCAGGCCAATGAAATGGCTGAAAGGGCGGTTCAAACAACAAAGTTAATTTTAAAGGAATCTGAGCCGTACCTAGCTCTCTTGGCCTATAGGATGATTCCCATCCAAGCCACTGGTTTTAGCCCTGCACAGCTGATGCTAGGATGTCAGATTTGCACCGCTTTACCCTCTGTGGGTGTCTTCCAGCCAACCAAGGTCCTTAGGAGGGATGAAGAGGCAAAAAACTTTTTAATAAAGTGTTAAAGTGTGTATTTACTGTAAATATTTCACATTCCAATGTTCTGCACATGGCATATAATGTTCTATGTATTTATAATAATAAATATATATATAATCATGTATGTATAGGTATAAATATATATTTGTGTAAAAAAACTATCAGATAGGTGATAGATAAATAGAAATACATATTGATGAATAAATAAAACATATTCTTCTATGTGAAGAACATTGGAATGTGAACTATTCATATTTCCATGTTGGGTTAGCGCACTTGAGAATATGCGACCAGGTTTGCATGCAAGTAGGGTGTAAGGTTTCTTTTCCACTATTTTTGCTCCATTGACTTCTATGGGGCAATATGTTGTCACGCATGCGATATTCGAAATTCGTCTTTTTAACCCCTTTTTTTGTTAGCGCACGAGTGAAAACAGTTTGCTTTCAACTTGTAATACAAGCGCTACCCAACGCACTCAAAAGCTTTTTCTAGCAGAGTTAATGCTTAAGCGGGAGAGTTAAATAATTCTCCACATGTAATCTGGCCCTAAATACCATAAAACATGACATATTTGACTATAAATATTTTACATTCCAATTTTCTGCTCTTAGAAGAAATGTTGGTCCAATGCGTTGTCTAATGCGGTGTTGGGTTAGCACGCAAACGATATGCTAGGGTTTTTTTGAAGAGCGTGCCCCATTGAAGTCTATGTGAGAAGTTAATGCAGTTGCAATATCCAAAGCCTGAAGTGAGTGTGCATCATTCTAACATTTTACTTTAAACATGTAATACACATGCTAACCAGTCTAAATTAAAATGTTACTGTGAGTGCAGTTAGCGAAAATTTTAGTTAGTGGGCCACTTGTTTTTCTACAAGTGCAAGCAGGAGCGATAAATAGCGATCCACTCGTAATCTAGCCTATAGTAGCTCAGATAGGCAATGGGAAATATCAATTCAAATTTTCACCTCAGCTCAGCATTAAAAAATCCTCAAATGTTTTAAAAAAATAAATATAAAAAATAAAGGTTAACACATTAATTTTATCCATTCAATTTATAAGAAAAGTATAATATATTGTTATTTTTGCAAGCACATTCTTCCAAGCCTGTTTCTTTAACACAATAAAATTAACAAGCCCGATCTTGCAAGTCACATCTTATTCAGTGTGTTTAATCTTAAAGATAGTAATGGACAGAATAGCTGCAGGACATGTGACAATTATGTGAAGATTTTGAGAAATTTGTACAAAGACTAAAATTACACACTTTTTTTAAATTCACACCTTTTCTAAAGCTGCTTATATCTTTTGACAAACATATGCAGCATAAGCAAATAATTCTAAACATTGCACGACTGTCAAAAACACTACTTGAAATAATGTGGTTGCTTCGTTGTTTACATTTATGTTGTGGTTCTCTAGTAATACTTTGTACATTACTACCCGGATCGGATGAAGAGTTCGGCCCGGCTGGGTGAAGACAGCTCAAGGTAGGGTGATCTTCAATGGGGTAGTGTTAGGTTTATTTAAGGGGGGATCCGGTGGGTTTTAGAGTAGGGGTGTGTGGGTGGTGGGTTGTAATGTTGGGGGGGTATTGTATTTCTTTTTTTTACAGGTAAAAGAGCTGATTACTTTGGGGCAATGCCCCGCAAAAAGCCCTTTTAAGGGCTGGTAAAAGAGCTGGATACTTTGGGGCAATGCCCCCCAAAAGGCCCTTTTAAGGGCTATTTGTAATTTAGTTTAGGGTAGGGAAAATTTATTATTTTGGGGAACTTTTTTATTTTATTAGGGGGCTTAGATTAGGTGTAATTAGATTAAACTTCTTGTAAACTTCTTGTAATATTTTTTTATTTTTTGTAATTTAGTGTTTGTTTGTTTTTTGGCTGTTCCAATCAGCCAATAGGATTGAGCTTGTATTCTATTGGCTGATTGGAACAGCCAATAGAATGCAAGCTCAATCCTATTGGCTGATTGAATCAGCCAATAGGATTGAAGTCCAATCCAATTGGCTGAGTGCATCAGCCAATAGAATTTTTTAAACCTTAATTCTGATTGGCTGATAGAATTCTCTCCTTTATATACAGAACTCTGCATAGTGAGATAAACATCTCTCAATGTAAAATAATTATAAAATTATTTGAGGAACTTCATCGTACTGACGAGACACCTTAGATCATCTTGCCTGAGAAGAGAGGAGAGAACAATTGAAAATTAACATTGTATTACTTATATCAAAAGAAATTCCTGAGGAGGAAAATTTTTTTAACAGACACTGAATACTATAGGGAAATCTCTTTCAATCCAACAAGTATTTTCCTAAAAGGGTACAGTACACTAATACAAAAGGGCATATCCACAGGTATTCTAAATAAAGAAGAGAAAGAATTTCTCAAAGTCACAAATCCTAGTGTGGCACACTATTACCACCTGCCCAAAATCCACAAAGATCAAGTTAATCCACCTGGACGCCCCATTATAGCAGGCATTGGTAACCTCACATACAATTTATCTTTTTATTTAGATCAATTTTTACAAAAATATGTTGTTACTTTACCCTCCTATATCAGAGATAGCACACATTTACTATATCAACTTAAAAACATTTCTACTAACGATGATCTAATTTGGATCACTTGTGATGTTGGCTCCCTTTATTCTAACATTTGCCATAACATGGGTATTAATGCAGTTTCCATCTTTTTGGAAAAGGACCTATATATGCCAGACATCCAAAAAGAATTTATATTGGAAGGAATAGAATACATCCTCAAGCACAATTATTTTATTTTTCAAGATAGATTTTTTCTACAAGTCAAGGGGACGGCCATGGGTACCAGGTTCGCCCCGAGCTTTGCAAATTTGTTTATGGGAATCTTTGAAGACCGATATATTTATTCCTCAAGCTTTTGGGCGAACCTGGTATACTATGGCCGCTATATAGATGACCTGATTTTTATTTTAAGAGGGAACCACAAGCTAGCTAACACACTAATAGAACACTTAAATCAGAATCAGATGGGTTTAACCTTCACAGCTAATATACAAAAATCTTCAATAGAATTCTTGGATCTATTACTAAGTTGGGATAATCAAGGTAACATCATTTCTCAAACTTTTTTCAAAAAAGTCGATAGCAACAGCTATCTAGACTTCTCTAGTAACCACCATATAGGGTGGAAAAGAAACATCCCATACAGCCAATTTAAGAGAATACGCAGGAATTGCTCCAATTTAGAATCTTTTGACATTCAAAGCAAGGTTCTTTATCAACGCTTTGTAGACAAAGGTTATCCTATAGATCTACTAAATCAATGTCTTAAAAAAGCACGCAATCTAGATAGAGAATTAATCTTTGAAAAAGTCCAAAATAGCACCAACAATCAAACCAAAAAGAAATCCACAAACAACGTTGTTTGTGAACCACTTTTCATTACACAATACAATAACAACCACTACAAAATTCGAAACATACTACATAAACATTGGAACATTATCCAAAAGGATCCTTTCCTTAAAGATATAGTCGGTGAAAAACCCAAAATTGTATATAGACGAGCTCCCACTCTAAGGAATCAATTAACCCCCAGTAAAAGAGTAAAACATTGCCAATTTCTGTTCAATAAACAAACCAAAACTTTAAACTTTTTAGCTTCCCATGGATCATTTAAATGTGGCAAAAGAGGATGCAACATGTGCAAATTTACAATTTCACAAAAATCTTTTAAATCCAATATTACTGGTTTAACTTATCAAATCACACATCGTCTCAATTGCGAATCTAAATATATAGTGTATCTCCTTAATTGTATTTGTGGCGTCCAGTATGTAGGGCACACTATTAGAAATCTCCGTACCCGTTGGGGTGAACATCATCGAAATTGTAAAAATTGTAAAAAAACTAAAACCAACCATAGTGTCCCCAACCATTGTGAAACAATACACGACGGGAGTTCAGATATCTATAAAATTATCCCTATTGATCATGTACCACCTTCCACAGATTATGATCGTCTGATTAAACTCAGGCAATTAGAAACATATTGGATACATAAACTCAAAACCTTGTATCCATTAGGCTTAAATGCCAATGTAGATTTGGCAGCCTTCACATAAATTATTACTTTTATACAGGTTACATTTGTATCTAACATGAGATTTAGCTTTTAGGGTCTAGTACATCATATTTTCTTATATTTTTTGATATACATTAACAAACACTACCATACGTCGATACCACTACATTATATCTCTCTTATTTCTTTTTCTCTTCTTTGTCAGTCTTCAATAATATATTGCATTAATGCAATTTAGACACATATAGAATATGTTATATTTCCATACACTTATATTTATGTGTATATGCCCATGACGAGCATGTCCACATAGTTGTGTATATGTATGCACTTGTCTATCCGGTTCTAAACCTAATAGTCCAAGCACCTATATAGTTTCATATTATATTATATTTTACATACCTGATTTATATTATTTTTTACGATACAATTTTTTGCACATTTCATCTTAATGTTTGATTATTCATCAACACATACACCTACAATTGTTTATATACATTCTGGATACACTTTTTAGTCTATTTGGTTTTTGTGTATGATTGAAAACAATTAATAACATAATTCCTAAATATATTTTTGCCCCAATATATAACAAATTTTCAAGATAGCCTTACCAATTTCATGTTCGCCTAACATACAGAAGGTCCCAAGTTCGAGTCCAGTGGAGTCCCAAATAGATATACATATTATTAATAACATAGTTCCTAACATATTTCTGCTCCAATATATAACATAAAAATAGGACTTCAAGATAGCCTTATCAATTTTATGCTCGCTTAACATACAGAAGGTCCCAAGTTCAAGTCCAGTGGAGCAAAAAAATAAAATATATATATACACATATATATATTTTAGAACTTTTTATAATTTTTATATGTCACTTATTTATAGTAAGCATTTGTCACGAACATTTCTTTTTTAGTTTTATATTTATAAGAAAATTCCTTTTAGTTTGGTTTTAAAAATTAGAGTCATTTATTAAAAAGACCAAATAAGATTATCTTCTAGACATTGTGAGACATGTAGATCAATTTATATATTTTGTATCAATACTAATCCTTTTTGCAAGAAATTTAAACAAGACATAAAGGTAGCCTTTTTATTTTTCCATTGCCTAGCACACATTAGGTGCTGGGTTCGAATCCAACCAGGAGATGAGATATACATATACACACATGTTAATATATGTCCAGTTTACTTGATATATATTTTTTTCCAGATATATTTGGTAATTGCGAATAGGATTTTTTATATACTTTTTATTTAAGTGTTATCACAATTGTTCAAACCAATTTATACAATGTATCAAAAGTTAAATGTTTTTTTACAATTGCAACATTGTTAATAGAGTTGACCTTTTGTTTCAATTCCGGGTCACTGTGGGTTTAAATAGATCTCTATTGTTAACTATGATTATGCCTGATGAAACGGTCTGGAATAGACTGAGAAACGCGTTGCAAAATAAATACTGTTTGTTTTATACCAGGACCCGGTATTTTTGCTTCTTTCCACGATCCACTTGTTTTTGAAACAGGACTTTTACCACGGAACCTTTCATACACTGACACTGTCAGTTTTGGAGAAAAGTCTCGGTGGCGTGAGTGCAGCAGGAGAACACCTATCAGCTTGCAGCTCACCTGGTCCGGCCATTGGCCCTAAAAACGTGGGTGCTACTTTCTAGACGCCTATCTGGATTCCACGGGTCCTCTGGGTGAGACCTCCAGTGTACTGACTGCTGGAATTTGAATGTCAGCCTGCTTTATTGCACCTTATTCATTTAAGGTGCCACTTTCCTTGTGAGTAATTTTTTGCACATCACTTTTATATTTGTTGTTTTAACGATTCACACTATGTTGGCGCCCCTTGTTTATCTTCCATTCTAGACACCCTGACCCATCGCACCGCGGGACACAAGAGGAGCACGCCAAACACCTGAACACATCACCATTCACATATTAGGATTGGACACTTATTTTTTACATCACAGCATTTTTTGGGACATTGATAAGTACTTTTTATATATTTTACTCATCGTCACAAATATCATTGTTTATCTGTGATATCTGATTATTTCAATGTATCACTAATATTATAGACAAATTATCCTGAGCACTTGTTTTTACTCACAATTTATTTTCGTCATTATTATTAATTTTTCACACATACCAAACACTGTGCTGTTTATATATTTTTTTTATTTATGCATACGGGTACAAACCCAATCATAAAGTGTTAGGTCCTACTTTGATAACCTGTGTTCCAAGCGCATCCTCTTAAGTTTTTTCCTCCTCAGGAAATTCTTTTTATATTATTTAGATTTTGGTGATATCAGAGGATTGCTTGCTTATTTTTATATTTTAATATTTTAACAACATTTTTTACTAGGTGCATATATTTTATTGATACCCATTTCAGTTTCTATATATTGTGATTACCTATATAGCATCTATTTTTAGGATTTAGCAATTTAATTTTTTTCATAAACTCATAGTTTTTTATTAACCCATTGATTTAACACATCTAGCAATTACCTTTCAATCCCAATATGCAATCTAGGGATGACAGAAACAAAAAACGGTCTAATTATATTTTGCAAGGTAACACTGTCACTCTAGAAACTTACTCTGACCCCAGTATTTTGAAATCTATGAAAGATTTGTTCCATCTGTTAGAAGAGGAACTTATGAAAGAACACCGCCATTGGTGGGATTTAAAAACTCTAGAAAAATACATAGAAATCAAACAAATCCCTAGGGGTTTACGAATTTTGAAACATTGTTCTTTTAAGGAAGACAAAGATTTATTAGACAGTTGGTATAAAGCCTTGGATGATTGTTCTTTTAGTTTAATCAAAATTTTGATTGAACATAGACAAAAATTAACTGACGAATGAAGTCAGAATATTGAAAAGATACAAAAAGATCTATTATCACATGTTAATAACCCTGAATATCAAAAAAATCTTAAAGAAATTACTGACCGCACTGATAAATATCAAGATGACATCGTCCAGAGTAAAAGCAAAAAATTACAGAGGGACCAAATAGATTATAATAATAACCAAGTTTACACTTTCAATAGAGTTGAAAAAGAAAAACTCACACTTTCTAATAATCCAAATGAAGAAAATAAGGGACAAAAAAACTCCTATACATCACACAAAACAGAGGGTGAAAATTGGACGACTGTTCAGAATAGAAACTATAGAAGAGAACAAAACAGAACCTACAGGAATACACATAACAATTACAATGCTAATTATAGACCGCACTACAATGAGAATTACAGATTCAATTCCCCAAACCCCCGTAATAACTATGGACCTAGAACTCATTACTCCAACACAAATAGACATTCCCCACAATATCCACAAGGGACATATCAGAGTCAATTTCGTGATAACCATTCTAACACATATCAACAACATTTTTCACCCCAGCATGGCTTCAGGCCTCATTCCAATCATCCTACTTCTCACAATCAGGTTACAACAAATTATCATACACAACAACCTAATAGAACACTTCTGGAGAGACCCCATGGGCATATACTCAAACCAAACAGTCCATTAGAACACACAAATAGATTCAATATTTTAACATCTTTGCCAGATGAAGAAAACACACCAGGCACCTCATATGAACATTCCTCTTCTTTTTTAGAGAATGGCCAAAATCACAACAGACATCCCTTTCCAAACAGCAACCTAAGTGTAGAAAAACAACGAAAAAGACCGTACACTTCAGACCAAGAGGGTCTAGAGGAAGGGGTTTATCAGTCAAAAAAGAAAAATTATCCAAATTAGAACAAGGTATATTCAATTTATCATCGCACATTCTAACAACTAATGAGAAAAGAGTACTCCACAAAGGCCTTTCATACTGCACACCGAATCCTCACAATTTATATCATCTATTTGTGGATGTTAATAAATTTACAAGGAAACTTTCCTTGCAGAAATTCTTTGCACAAAAGAAACTAAAACAACAAAAATATATACAACCTGAAAATACACAGACTATACTAGTCAATAATATGACCCCTAATAAGAATATGAAGGTCATATTTGCAGAAACAGAAAGCTTAACTACCCATTTATTTGATGATTATATTCATACAGATATTAAGGTAAAATCCCAATTTACACCATCTTTTTCAACAAACCACTATATAGAATTATATCAAAGATCAGTCATTGAGGATCTTGAAAAACTTTCAAAAGATCACAAAAAAAGTACCATTTAGACAAAAGCGAACAAACAGCTTTACGTATGCTAGCCAACAATAAAAATCTGATAATCAAGGATGCAGATAAGGGTGGTGGTATTGTCCTACAAGATCTAGGAGATTATCTCAAAGAGGCCAATAGAATTTTAACAGACACTGAATACTATAGGGAAATCTCTTTCAATCCAAGTATTTTCCTAAAAGGGTACAGTACACTAATACAAAAGGGCATATCCACAGGTATTCTAAATAAAGAAGAGAAAGAAATTCTCAAAGTCACAAATCCTAGTGTGGCACACTATTACCACCTGCCCAAAATCCACAAAGATCAAGTTAATCCACCTGGACGCCCCATTATAGCAGGCATTGGTAACCTCACATACAATTTATCTTTTTATTTAGATACATTTTTACAAAAATATGTTGTTACTTTACCCTCCTATATCAGAGATAGCACACATTTACTATATCAACTTAAAAACATTTCTACTAACGATGATCTAATTTGGATCACTTGTGATGTTGGCTCCCTTTATTCTAACATTTGCCATAACATGGGTATTAATGCAGTTTCCATCTTTTTGGAAAAGGACCTATATATGCCAGACATCCAAAAAGAATTTATATTGGAAGGAATAGAATACATCCTCAAGCACAATTATTTTATTTTTCAAGATAGATTTTTTCTACAAGTCAAGGGGACGGCCATGGGTACCAGGTTCGCCCCGAGCTTTGCAAATTTGTTTATGGGAATCTTTGAAGACCGATATATTTATTCCTCAAGCTTTTGGGCGAACCTGGTATACTATGGCCGCTATATAGATGACCTGATTTTTATTTTAAGAGGGAACCACAAGCTAGCTAACACACTAATAGAACACTTAAATCAGAATCAGATGGGTTTAACCTTCACAGCTAATATACAAAAATCTTCAATAGAATTCTTGGATCTATTACTAAGTTGGGATAATCAAGGTAACATCATTTCTCAAACTTTTTTCAAAAAAGTCGATAGCAACAGCTATCTAGACTTCTCTAGTAACCAACAATCAAACCAAAAAGAAATCCACAAACAACGTTGTTTGTGAACCACTTTTCATTACACAATACAATAACAACCACTACAAAATTCGAAACATACTACATAAACATTGGAACATTATCCAAAAGGATCCTTTCCTTAAAGATATAGTCGGTGAAAAACCCAAAATTGTATATAGACGAGCTCCCACTTTAAGGAATCAATTAGCCCCCAGTAAAAGAGTAAAACATTGCCAATTTCGGTTCAATAAACAAACCAAAACTTTAAACTTTTTAGCTTCCCATGGATCATTTAAATGTGGCAAAAGAGGATGCAACATGTGCAAATTTACAATTTCACAAAAATCTTTTAAATCCAATATTACTGGTTTAACTTATCAAATCACACATCGTCTCAATTGCGAATCTAAATATATAGTGTATCTCCTTAATTGTATTTGTGGCGTCCAGTATGTAGGGCGCACTATTAGAAATCTCCGTATCCGTTGGGGTGAACATCATCGAAATTGTAAAAATTGTAAAAAAACTAAAACCAACCATAGTGTCCCCAACCATTGTGAAACAATACACGACGGGAGTTCAGATATCTATAAAATTATCCCTATTGATCATGTACCACCTTCCACAGATTATGATCGTCTGATTAAACTCAGGCAATTAGAAACATATTGGATACATAAACTCAAAACCTTGTATCCATTAGGCTTAAATGCCAATGTAGATTTTGGCAGCCTTCACATAAATTATTACTTTTATACAGGTTACATTTGTATCTAACATGAGATTTAGCTTTTAGGGTCTAGTACATCATATTTTCTTATATTTTTTGATATACATTAACAAACACTACCATACGTCGATACCACTACATTATATCTCTCTTATTTCTTTTTCTCTTCTTTGTCAGTCTTCAATAATATATTGCATTAATGCAATTTAGACACATATAGAATATGTTATATTTCCATACACTTATATCTATGTGTATATGCCCATGACGAGCATGTCCACATAGTTGTGTATATGTATGCACTTGTCTATCCGGTTCTAAACCTAATAGTCCAAGCACCTATATAGTTTCATATTATATTATATTTTACATACCTGATTTATATTATTTTTTACGATACACTATTTTGCACATTTCATCTTAATGTTTGATTATTCATCAACACATACACCTACAATTGTTTATATACATTCTGGATACACTTTTTAGTCTATTTAGTTGTTGTGTATGATTGAAAACAATTAATAACATAATTCCTAAATATATTTTTGCCCCAATATATAACAAATTTTCAAGATAGCCTTACCAATTTCATGTTCGCCTAACATACAGAAGGTCCCAAGTTCGAGTCCAGTGGAGTCCCAAATAGATTTATACATATTATTAATAACATAATTCCTAACATATTTCTGCTCCAATATATAACATAAAAATAGTCCTTTATGATAGCCTTATCAATTTCATGCTCGCTTAACATACAGAAGGTCCCAAGTTCGAGTCCAGTGGAGCAATAAAATAAAATATACATATACACATATATTTTTTTTATAATTTTTTTATAATTTTTATATGTCACTTATTTATAGTAAGCATTTGTCACGAACATTTCTTTTTTAGTTTTATATTGATAAGAAAATTCCTTTTAGTTTGGTTTTAAAAATTAGAGTAATTTATTAAAAAGACCAAATAAGATTATCTTCTAGACATTGTGAGACATGTAGATCAATTTATATATTTTGTATCAATACTAATCCTTTTTGCAAGAAATTTAAACAAGACATAAAGGTAGCCTTTTTATTTTTCCATTGCCTAGCACACATTAGGTCCTGGGTTCGAATCCAACCAGGAGATGAGATATACATATACACACATGTTAATATATGTCCAGTTTACTTGATATATATTTTTTCCAGATATATTTGGTAATTGCGAATAGGATTTTTTATATACTTTTTATTTAAGTGTTATCACAATTGTTCAAACCAATTTATACAATGTATCAAAAGTTAAATGTTTTTACAATTGCAACATTGTTAATAGAGTTGACCTTTTGTTTCAATTCCGGGTCACTGTGGGTTTAAATAGATCTCTATTGTTAACTATGATTATGCCCTAAAAAACGTGGGTGCTACTTTCTAGATGCCTATCTGGATTCCCCAGGTCCTCTGGGTGAGACCTCCAGCGTACTGACTGCTGGAATTTGAATGTCAGCCTGCTTTATTGCACCTTATTCATTTAAGGTGCCACTTTCCTTGTGAGTAGTTTTTTGCACATCACTTTTATATTTGTTGTTTTAACGATTCACACTATGTTGGCGCCCCTTGTTTATCTTCCATTCTATTACTTATATCGCCTACCATCTTACCTACCTCCCACTGGGAGTGTAATTTCTTCTGCTGGTTATGTTTACACAGCTTTTCTTTAGCCTATACATTAATATAGAAACTTTCAGTATAGGTAGGAATACCACAAACAAATGTAGCATGTAGCTATTTCAATTGCTGATATAAAGCTAAAGGAGCTATCTGAAAATAGGGATACCACCTCAGACATGTTTTTTTGGACACTTATGAGTTACACGTGCTGTAGGGTGTTCAGGGAGGAACATGTATTGTGCTGTTAGTCAGCACTATTCATGTGATGTCCAGAGGTACAATACATGTTCCACCCTGCAGAATGGGTAACTCCAGGAAAACATGGCTGAAGTGGCATTCCTATTTGTAAACAATTTAATACACTCCAGCAGGTAAAATGGATCATTGGGAACAAATTTAAGGGGAGAAATGTTTAGGGTAAACTTTCCCTTTAATTTTCAATAGCCAAATTCCACCCACCATTTGCCTTATTTGGAGGAGCCGATCTGGGCTTAGTCCACAAATAACAAGGCTAACTGCTGTCATAAAGTTTGTTTAATTTTTTTTTTTTTATCATTTTGCCTCTGTTATCTAAAATATCTAATTAGGGACAGGTATGCAGCAGAGTTAGCCTTGGGAAGTTAACAGGGTGCATTTCAAGTTCGGAGATTAAAAAAATGCTCAATTTTCAGAGTAAAATTACATGAAATGGGGCAAAATAAATAATGAAGATATACCACAAAGTTGTTTCATTAAACATAATTAAATATTTTTTTAATAAAATCTCAAGCTTTTTACTGTCGCTTTAAGAATCAGAGAGAAGGTTAATACTATGGGCTACATTTATCAAATGTTGAGCGGACATGATTTGCTGTAACGCCTCCTGCTTATTGGTGACCAATTGGCCTCTAGCAGGGTTTGTCAATCGTCATCCTGATTTTATCATATCGGGATGATTTCAATCTGCCACCTTTTTAGGTGGCAAACAGATTAAGGAGCAGTGGTCTTAAACCCCTGCTTCTTAAATTTTGTTTCAGGCGAGCGTGAAAAGATGGGCCTCCCAATCACCAACCGCTGCTTGATAAATGGAGCACTATGTCCCTAAAATTAGCAGTTCTCTGTATTTTGAAAATAAATATTTTTCAGATGAATATGATTTATATATATATATATATATATATATATATATATATATATATATATATATATATATATATATATATATATATATATATATATATATATATATATATATATATATATATATATATATATTGTGGTGAGTCCAATCCCTTTTATATTTTGGGAGTTAAGGAGCAAATTTAAATATTTTTTTTAGTTTAGCTTGGACAACCTAATTACAAAATAATCTAAAAGAATTTTCAAGTGCATTACAACCAAATTTAGATGCTTGTTATATTTTAAACATAACATGGTAAAATGTTGTAGTTAATGGCCCAAAAATATTATCTTAAGAAAATATTTCTAGTATATATATATATATATATATATATATATATATATATATATATATATATATATATATATATATATATATATATATATATATATATATATATATATATATATATATATATATATATATATATATAAAAAAAAATCATATACATTAAAATGTCACATATAAATGGAGTTTTGTTTGTGATAAGATGTAGAGTATGGCTAATACAGTCCAATCTCTTTTACATTTAGGGGCGCGATCCGATATCGATCGCAGTTTGCGGCGCAAGCGAGGGAACCGGCGTCGCCCGCAGTTTCAGCTTGCAACTCGAGCCATCCCATATAGGTCGCCGTCAGATGCTAACGTGCCGTAAGTCTCACAAACCAGCGATGTCCAGAAATCTGCGTAAGTACAAATTTCTGGCGTCGCCAGTGACTTGCGGCACGTTAGAAACTGCCGGCGCCTATAAAACCTGACTAAAGTTTAAAACACCCGCACTGTCTAACACGCCTCCCTAACATAGACCGCACTGTCTAACACGCCTCCCTAACATAGACCGCACTGTCTAACACGCCTCCCTAACATAGACCGCACTGTCTAACCCTCTATCCGCTATCCCCCCTCACTAGCCTAACAATAAAAAAGCTATTAACCCCTAAACCGCCGCTCCCGTACCCCGCCGCAACCTAATAAAGTTATTAACCCCTAAACCGCCGCTCCCGTACCCCGCCGCCAGCTATATTATATCTATAACCCCCTAAAGTGAGCCCCTAACACCGCCGCCATCTATATTAAAATGATTAACCCCTAATTTAATCTACCTACCCCGCCGCCAGCTATATTATCTATATTAACCCTAAGTATATTATAGTTAATATAGGTATTACATTATATATATTAACTATATTAACCCTAATTATATTAGGGTTAATATAGTTAATATAGTTACTATAGTATTTATATTAACTATATTAACTCTATCTAACCCTAACTAAATTTATATTAAATTAATCTAATTCATTTATAAACTAAAATGTTCCTATTTAAATCTAAATACTTACCTATAAAATAAACCCTAAGATAGCTACAATATAATTAATAATTACATTGTAGCTATGTTAGGGTTAATATTTATTTTACAGGTAAATTGTTAATTATTTTAACTAGGTATAATAGATATTAAATAGTTATTAACTATTTAATATCTACCTAGTTAAAATAATTACCCAATTACCTGTAAAATAAATCCTAACCTAAGTTACAAATACACCTACACTATCAATAAATTTAATAAACTACTAACATCTATCTAAAAATACAATTAAATTAACTAAACTAAATTACAAAAAAAAACAAACACTAAATTACAAAAAATAAAAAAAAGATTACAAGATATTTAATCTAATTACACCTATTCTAAGCCCCCTAATAAAATAATAAACCCCCAAAATAAAAAAAATTCCCTGCCCTATTCTAAATTCAACAAATTTCAAAGCTCTTTACCTTACCAGCCCTTAAAAGGGCTTTTTGTGGGGCATGCCCCAAAGAATTCAGCTCTTTTGCATACAAGAAATACAATACCCCCCCCCCATTACAACCCACCACCCACATACCCCTATTCTAAACCCACCCAAACCCCCCTTAAAAAAGCCTATCACTACCCCCCTGAAGATCTCCCTACCTTGTCTTCACCACACCGGGCCGAACTCCTGATCCGATCCGGGCGATGTCTTCCTCCAAGCGGCAAAGAAGAATTCTTCCTCCGGCGATGTCTTCCTCCAAGCGGCAAAGAAGAATTCTTCCTCCGGCGATGTCTTCCTCCAAGCGGCAGCAAAGTCTTCATTCTTCCGGCGGCATCTTCAATCTTCTTTCTTCGCTCCGCCGCCGCGGAGCATCCATCCCGGCCGACTGCTGAACTTGGAATGATGTACCTTTAAATGACGTCATCCAAGATGGCGTCCGCCGAATTCCGATTGGCTGATAGGATTCTATCAGCCAATCGGAATTAAGTTAAAAAAATCTGATTGGCTGATTGAATCAGCCAATCAGATTCAAGTTCAATCCGATTGGCTGATCCAATCAGCCAATCAGATTGAGCTCGCATTCTATTGGCTGATCGGAACAGCCAATAGAATGCGAGCTCAATCTGATTGGCTGATTGGATCAGCCAATCGGATTGAACTTGAATCTGATTGGCTGATTCAATCAGCCAATCAGATTTTTTTAACTTAATTCCGATTGGCTGATAGAATCCTATCAGCCAATCGGAATTCGGCGGACGCCATCTTGGATGACGTCATTTAAAGGTACATCATTCCAAGTTCAGCAGTCGGCCGGGATGGATGCTCCGCGGCGGCGGAGCGAAGAAAGAAGATTGAAGATGCCGCCGGAAGAATGAAGACTTTGCTGCCGCTTGGAGGAAGACGTCGCCGGAGGAAGAATTCTTCTTTGCCGCTTAGAGGAAGACATCGCCGGAGGAAGAATTCTTCTTTGCCGCTTGGAGGAAGACATCGCCCGGATCGGATCAGGAGTTCGGCCCGGTGTGGTGAAGACAAGGTAGGGAGATCTTCAGGGGGGTAGTGATAGGATTTTTTAAGGGGGGTTTGGGTGGGTTTAGAATAGGGGTATGTGGGTGGTGGGTTGTAATGGGGGGGGGGGGTATTGTATTTCTTGTATGCAAAAGAGCTTAATTCTTTGGGGCATGCCCCACAAAAGGCCCTTTTAAGGGCTGGTAAGGTAAAGAGCTTTGAAATTTGTTGAATTTAGAATAGGGCAGGGAATTTTTTTTATTTTGGGGGTTTATTATTTTATTAGGGGGCTTAGAATAGGTGTAATTAGCTTAAATATCTTGTAATCTTTTTTTTATTTTTTGTAATTTAGTGTTTGTTTTTTTTTGTAATTTAGTTTAGTTAATTTAATTGTATTTTTAGATAGATGTTAGTAGTTTATTAAATTTATTGATAGTGTAGGTGTATTTGTAACTTAGGTTAGGATTTATTTTACAGGTAATTGGGTAATTATTTTAACTAGGTAGATATTAAATAGTTAATAACTATTTAATATCTATTATACCTAGTTAAAATAATTAACAATTTACCTGTAAAATAAATATTAACCCTAACATAGCTACAATGTAATTATTAATTATATTGTAGCTATCTTAGGGTTTATTTTATAGGTAAGTATTTAGATTTAAATAGGAATATTTTAGTTTATAAATGAATTAGATTAATTTAATATAAATTTAGTTAGGGTTAGATAGAGTTAATATAGTTAATATAAATACTATAGTAACTATATTAACTATATTAACCCTAATATAATTAGGGTTAATATAGTTAATATATATAATGTAATACCTATATTAACTATAATATACTTAGGGTTAATATAGATAATATAGCTGGCGGCGGGGTAGGTAGATTAAATTAGGGGTTAATCATTTTAATAGAGATGGCGGCGGTGTAAGGGGCTTACATTAGGGGTTAATCACTTTTATATAGGTGGCGGCGGTGTAAGGGGTCAGATTAGGGGATAGATAAGGTAGATGGCGGCGGTTTTAGAGGCTCATAGTAGGGGGTTAGTTTATGTAGATGGCGGCGGGGTCCGGGAGCGGCGGTTTAGGGGGTAATAACTTTATTAGGGATTTCGGGGGGGGGGGATCGCGGTTGACAGGTAGATAGACATTGCGCATGTGTTAGGTTTATTTTCTAGTTAGTTTAGGGAGTTACGGGGCTCCAATAGTCAGCGTAAGGCTTCTTACGGCTGCTTTTTGTGGCGAGGTGAAAATGGAGTAAGTTTTCTCCATTTTCGCCACGTAAGTCCTTACGCTGCATATTGGATACCAAACTGCGCGGGTTTGGTATACCTGCCTATGGCCCAAAAAACTGCGGGCGACGGCAGAAATATACGGGCGTAACTTCTAGGTTACGCCGTATATGTGATACCAAATCCGCGCAAATATTGGCGTCGCCGGCTTTTGCGGGCGACGCTTTATATCGGATCGACCCCCAGGTAGGTGAGGAAAAAATAT
The DNA here is from genome assembly GCF_027579735.1 of Bombina bombina. Taxonomy (NCBI): domain Eukaryota; kingdom Metazoa; phylum Chordata; class Amphibia; order Anura; family Bombinatoridae; genus Bombina; species Bombina bombina. The sequence goes on from NC_069499.1 coordinate 407,527,108, forward strand.
TATTCTGTTACTTAGTCTTGGACAATCTAATTCCAAAATAATCATGAGTTAAATATGTTATTTTTCCACATAGGAACAATGATTTCTAAATGAAAATGATAGGGCACTGTAGTTCAAATGAGATATTTGCAATGTTCATAAATAAAGACCAAAGTACTGTGATTATAATTCTAAAAAGTAAGGTTTCTTGTTTAGTTAAAGAAAAATTATGTTAAAACACTGTCTATATGAAAGAACAGAATTTAAACATATTAATTGTGAAATAAATTGTGTTAAAATCTAAAAACGAATACAGCTATATTAGATGATTACTTTGCAATAATCCTCATTGTACTGATCAGCCAATGAGCAATAACAGGAAGTGTTTATCAGCTTCTAAGCATTAGTAGAACACACTAATCAGCCAATAAACATTAGTAAGAGGTAAACAAATTAAATTGTTGTATTAGTTTCATTTTAAATCAAAACAGCATGTACTTCACAATGTTTAAGACAAAAAATTATCATGTTCAAGTTTTGCTCTTTTTCAGGGATGATAGAAAAAACAATTGGGTACAATGTATCTTTAAATATGATATACACAATTTAACACATCTTGGTGTCAAATTAACAATGCACGTTTTGAGTTATATACACATCCCCATGATAATATGAATTCCTTTTTTTGTCATTTTGCAAGTTCACCATTTATTTTGACAAGACAGTCACATTTTTTTTAATCTTTAGGAAAGTATTTTTTAAGATCAAAACAAAACGAATGGAAGTTAGCTAACACAACAAGTCAATCTGTTCCTTCTAAATATTTTCATATTTTGATTCTGCATACAATACTATTTACTGAATTTAATGTGAAATAAAAGTTTTTTAAGTAAATAAATACTACTTTAATGTATGCGATCATACTCAAATAGGTAAGATCTTTCAATCCACTAACACTCATAAGGTATATAATTGCAGTGTTTGCACAAATTGCAGATCAGAGTATGTGATATATATGGTTACCTGTATAGTTTGTGAGAAACAATATATTGGGTGTACCTCCCGTGAGACCAGAGTCAGGATTAAGGAGCACCTCTATGATATTGACAAAAATAGGCCCACAACAGGTGTGTCTAAACATTTTATATTTGAACATCAGGGTGATGTAAGAACATTTAGCTGGATGATAATTGATCTGGTAATGATAAAACCAAGGGGAGGCAATAGGGTATGTGATCTTTTTAGGAAGGAAGTGTATTGGATTTTTACGTTAAGGACACGCAAACTCAATGGCCTGAATATAGATGGGGATATTATAAATTTTTGGGAATAAATAGTGAGTAATTGTTGACATAGTTAAAAACAGCTTACAGGTATCATTTGGTCCCAATGGTAATTTAATCCTTTATTATCCCCTCATCATACATTCATAGATAGATTATTGAACAGTGTAGATCCAGTGTAAGGATACAAGAGGATTAGCGTTTGCATCAGCTTATTCTATTAAATTGATTCTTCTTATTATGAGGAGGAAAAGTAAGTAGCTGAATGAGTATAATTATACATTTAAATTACATTCTCATTCTTTTAGATTGGAGACACAAGTACCTTCCTTGTGTATACACATGTATGAATTTTGTGAAATAATCGGTATATGCATTAAATATTTAGATAAATATGCCTCTATGGTATGGTAATGTATATGGATTAATTATGGAAAGTGTATATATATATATATATATATTAAATATAGGGGGTGTGAGAGAGTAGGTAATATTGCTAATTTGCTTTAAATGGTGCCACCCTTATAGTAAATATAAAATATAAAAGAAAGATAGAAAAAAATACCAGGGTATATAAGATTACCCTAGAACAGCAAGGGAATAAACGGCACACATAGAAGACTTTCAAAAATTTATTTATAATAATTTCCCAAAAAAACACTTAAGTATATAGCGATATCTTATCTGTCAATATCAGTTACCACTAAAGACAGCAAAATCTAAAACATTTTAAGTGCACTTAGACCTAATACTTTCCCTATGCTATAAATTACAAAAAGACATCATAAACAATAAGGGGTTAACCAGAAAACTCATGTTTATAACGAATGTTACATAGAATCTAATGTTTATAGGACATTTATAGTAAGTAGGCAAAATACATGTTAAACATATGGCTGCAGTCCAAACAGAGGTGAACTATATTATGTATCAAAAAGCGCTTGTTTTTCCTCTTTATATATACCAGGGAATCTTCTCTTAAGGCAAATAAATGTGCCGCAAGTAGTACTGCTGGATAAAGAGTCTCTAGCAAGTGTAATAATTCAGTTGGAAAACACAGCATATACTTAGCTTAAGTCCTCCGGTTTTTGTTGTTTCCACTTGTCTTCTGCTTGCAAGCACCTGTGATGATTACTTGGCGTGTGACATCAGCAATAGTGGGAGTGGTCTCTCGTCACCAGGGACTATGAGTGGCTATAGACAGAAGGATCCATTTGAATCAATTTTGCATTGTAAGTTTTGCCAAGAACTTTGACAAATGACTGTATCGCAAAGTTATGTATATGTTCACCTATCGTATAGGCACATCTTCCATTGCACTCCAATAGCACACTCCTCAAAACCACTTACTCCACTGTCGGAGTCACACCTGAAAGATTCGTAGCTCACTTTAAAGGTACAGCTGCATGTATAGAGCCAAAAATGTCTCTGAAGAAACAAAAGATTCAGGGAATAGGCCTGGACAGGTGCACTAGAAATCCTGGCCCACGGTACATTCGACAGGTACCTGGGTTCTCATAAACACATAGTGCCAACGCACGTTTCTCCCCCACCTCCAGTATGTGTTACAGGGGATCATCAGGGCATGTAGAGTCCTCAGTGGACTTCCTCTTTTATGCAGATACCTAATTGCTTACAGGTGTTTTTTCCCAAGTATCCTTGCAACACCTTAAAGCTGTATCACTTTTAACCCTGTATTTCAAAAAAGCCTCTCAAAACTCAAAATTGTGTTAGAAAGTAATAGGTAAATATGTTTTGGTTCAACCTAATTCCTGGTTACCCCCAATACTTTCAAATACACAACAGAAGAGATAGAAATTACCCTCTTAAACTGGCGCACACTTCAAACAGATGTTTATTATATTTAAAAAAAATGAAAATTTATAAAAAGTGGACAAATTCAAGCTTATCGTTTAAACCTTTTGGGAATCTAGTTCCCAGTCTGTAGATCCATTTCGCCTCTTTTTGCAGGAGGACCCTATCATTATTTCCACCACGTCCATTTGTGATGCCTTTATCTATTATGATAAATTTCAATGAATCTACATTTTTATTGTGTACATTACAAAAATGCCTGGCAACATTAGTTTCTCTGGAGTGGAGAATATCGTCCCTGTGCTCCTGTACTCGGTCCTTCACCAATCTTTTCGTTTTTCCAACATGCCCTGATGATCCCCTGTAACACATACTGGAGGTGGGGGAGAAACGTGCGTTGGCACTATGTGTTTATGAGAACCCAGGTACCTGTCGAATGTACCGTGGGCCAGGATTTCTAGTGCACCTGTCCAGGCCTATTCCCTGAATCTTTTGTTTCTTCAGAGACATTTTTGGCTCTATACATGCAGCTGTACCTTTAAAGTGAGCTACGAATCTTTCAGGTGTGACTCCGACAGTGGAGTAAGTGGTTTTGAGGAGTGTGCTATTGGAGTGCAATGGAAGATGTGCCTATACGATAGGTGAACATATACATAACTTTGCGATACAGTCATTTGTCAAAGTTCTTGGCAAAACTTACAATGCAAAATTGATTCAAATGGATCCTTCTGTCTATAGCCACTCATAGTCCCTGGTGACGAGAGACCACTCCCACTATTGCTGATGTCACACGCCAAGTAATCATCACAGGTGCTTGCAAGCAGAAGACAAGTGGAAACAACAAAAACCGGAGGACTTAAGCTAAGTATATGCTGTGTTTTCCAACTGAATTATTACACTTGCTAGAGACTCTTTATCCAGCAGTACTACTTGCGGCACATTTATTTGCCTTAAGAGAAGATTCCCTGGTATATATAAAGAGGAAAAACAAGCGCTTTTTGATACATAATATAGTTCACCTCTGTTTGGACTGCAGCCATATGTTTAACATGTATTTTGCCTACTTACTATAAATGTCCTATAAACATTAGATTCTATGTAACATTCGTTATAAACATGAGTTTTCTGGTTAACCCCTTATTGTTTATGATGTCTTTTTGTAATTTATAGCATAGGGAAAGTATTAGGTCTAAGTGCACTTAAAATGTTTTAGATTTTGCTGTCTTTAGTGGTAACTGATATTGACAGATAAGATATCGCTATATACTTAAGTGTTTTTTTGGGAAATTATTATAAATAAATTTTTGAAAGTCTTCTATGTGTGCCGTTTATTCCCTTGCTGTTCTAGGGTAATCTTATATACCCTGGTATTTTTTTCTATCTTTCTTTTATATTTTATATTTACTATAAGGGTGGCACCATTTAAAGCAAATTAGCAATATTACCTACTCTCTCACACCCCCTATATTTAGTCTTTACTTTTTGAGGATAATAATTTGAGGATTCAATTGTCCTTTTCTGGTGAGATTGGAGTAGATTGCTTAAGGAGTTCTTAGTTTCAAAACTCCTACATTTTCCCACAATCTTGTCTGTCTTTGTTCAGCTGCCACTACCATGGCGTACACTCTCTCAGATGATTTATGGGAGGCAGAACTCAAAGATTCTCTGGCTAATGATATTAGTGGGGGGAATGATGAAAATGATGAAGAAGTGGTAACTATTTTCAGTGCTTTCAGAAAATATAGATACCTTTTGAGTAGACAATTGAAAATTAAGGCAGAAAATGCTAGTCTGGCAAACTATATTGAAAAGAAAATAATCCCTAGGGGACTAAGATTGTCACTTGATCCAGGTGCCAATACAAGGGAGGATGAGGAGGGAGACTCTTTCATAGAAGAATGGAATGAGAAACTCTCCTCAACCTCCCTTGATCTAATGGAAATGATGATCAAAAGAAACAATAAAAGGTTAGAGAAAGTAAAGGGGGAAGCAGAAATAGCAATGATCAAGGTTAACTCTTTCGAATGTGACCCTAAATTTGAGAAATTGAATGGAGAAACAAGCTCAAATATCTCAAAGTTGAAAATTGACATTAAATCAAGAAAATGTAGGAAACTAAGGAGAGATCAGGATGATTATAAAAATGGCAGGGTTTACACATATAAATCTCAGAAAGGGACCTATGACTCCGGGACTGATATGTCAGACTCAGAATCAGGACCCTCAAAAAACTCCCTAGCAAACACACAAATAGAAGGAGGAGGAAAAACAGAAGGGGAAAAAGGAAGAGACCCTTATGGGGGGCAAGGGAAGGAAAAGAGATATCCTACCAGAGAAAAGAGAGGGAGAGGGGACCAGGCTCCACAGAGCAGGGGGAGGTACAGAGGGAGGGGATTACGCAGGGGCTTTTAAAAACCCCAATGGATGAGGAACTACAGATAGTAAACCTCTCCTCTTTTCCTCTAAACCTAGCTCATATCGAACTCCTTAAAAAAGGTATGTCCTTCTGCCCCAATACACCAATTGACAAGTTTGAGGTCATAAAAGACCTACATCTTTTTGCAAGAAAGATTGTCCTGTCTGTCATTATGAAATCTAAATCAGATAACAACTATATGTTAGATGCAACTGATCAAGTGGCCCTTAATGATTTAGAGTTACTTCTTGCTGAAAACCAAGCTGTTTTTGATAATGACACACAGAGAGAATCTTTGGTGGATAGAAAGTATGCCTTTAAACCAAAATCAACATATATGCCTTCACTTTCCCTGGTTCCAGCGGTTAATCTTTTTGTAAAACAAATGGAGAAAGATATAGAAGATATATCGAGCCAACAAACTTTTGATAACCTAAAACCTAGGGAAAGAATAGCACTAAAAGAACTAAGTATGGCCAAAGGTTTGGTGATAAAGCCTGCCGACAAGGGCGGTAATTTGGTTTTACTTGATGAGCATTTTTATGTGAATGAAGTCAAACGGCAGCTAAATAACAAAAAGCAATATGAAAAAATTGGTGGCAACCCTCTGGTCCATGTCCAAAATTCCCTTTTTAAACTTTTGAATTATGCAAGAAGCAAAGGGGTAATTACCCAAAATGAGTTCAAATTCCTATATCCTGAGCATCCAGTTATGCCTGTCTTTTATGTATTGCCAAAGCTGCATAAAAACATGCAGTGCCCCCCGGGAAGGCCTATAGTCTCGGGAATAGGGAGTGCAACTGAAAAAATTGGGGAGTATGTTGATAAATACCTGCGACCCTTTTTACTAACCTTAACATCATATGTTAAAGACACAGCCGATCTTTTGAGAAAGTTGGATGGAGTAGTAGTAAATGAAAAGACCATTCTGGCATCTCTTGATGTAGAGGGTCTTTACTCCTCCATACCACATAAAATAGGCTTAACAGCAATAAGGAGGTTCTTAGAGACCAGAGGACCAACATATGCTGAACATACTGAATTTGTCTACTCCCTGTTAGAGTTTGTCTTGAAAAATAATATTTTTTCATTTGACGGACAGATATTTCGCCAACTGTGTGGGACAGCGATGGGGGCAGTTTGTGCCCCCACATATGCATGTCTACATCTGGGCCTTTGGGAATCAGAGATCTTTGAGTACTATTCAAGGATCTTTGAGGACAAAGTGCTACTATGGATTAGATATGTGGATGATGTTCTTGTCCTGTGGGATGGGACGGCAGAAGAATTCAATGAATTCGTTGCGGTCCTTAACCACAACGACAAGAACATCATCCTGACGTCAGAAACCAATACAGTAGAACTAAATTTTCTAGATGTGACTTTGAAAAAAGAGGGAGTAAGAATAGTGACGGAAAATTACAGGAAAAAGACCGCAACTAACAATATATTACATGCAGATAGTAGCCATCCGAACCACCTTAAAAAAGGGATCCCGTATGGCCAATTCCTCCGTCTGAGGAGAAATTGCTCTTCTCTCTCCAAGTTTGACACTCATGCAGCCCTAATGAAAGAGAGATTCCTAAAAAGAGGTTATTCTAACAAGTGCCTCAAGAAATCTCTCTGGAAAGCAAGAAATATGTCCAGGGATGACTTACTATATCGCAATAATTCTAAAAATGAAACTAATAAAATTAGATTTATCTCTAATTTTAATAATCAATGGGAGAGTCTAAGGTCAGTTTTCAAGAAAAATTGGCACATCCTATCCCTTGATGAAAAAGTGAACAGTGTGATGGGGGATACACCTTTGCTAACAGCTAGAAAAGCACAAAGTTTAAAGGACAAACTGGTGAGGAGCCAATTCTCAAGGGGCCCTTCGGCCTCTGATTGGCTGAGAAAGGACAGAGGTATTAAGGGTAGCTTTCCATGTGGGCACTGTGTATACTGTGCCCACATGGATAGCACTAAACAATTCTCTGTCCAGGATGGAAAGATCTTTGATATAAGATTCTTCTTTAACTGCAAATCGGAGGGGGTGATATATCTTCTGCGGTGCTCCTGTCCGGCTTTTTATGTTGGAAAAACGAAAAGATTGGTGAAGGACCGAGTACAGGAGCACAGGGACGATATTCTCCACTCCAGAGAAACTAATGTTGCCAGGCATTTTTGTAATGTACACAATAAAAATGTAGATTCATTGAAATTTATCATAATAGATAAAGGCATCACAAATGGACGTGGTGGAAATAATGATAGGGTCCTCCTGCAAAAAGAGGCGAAATGGATCTACAGACTGGGAACTAGATTCCCAAAAGGTTTAAACGATAAGCTTGAATTTGTCCACTTTTTATAAATTTTCATTTTTTTTAAATATAATAAACATCTGTTTGAAGTGTGCGCCAGTTTAAGAGGGTAATTTCTATCTCTTCTGTTGTGTATTTGAAAGTATTGGGGGTAACCAGGAATTAGGTTGAACCAAAACATATTTACCTATTACTTTCTAACACAATTTTGAGTTTTGAGAGGCTTTTTTGAAATACAGGGTTAAAAGTGATACAGCTTTAAGGTGTTGCAAGGATACTTGGGAAAAAACACCTGTAAGCAATTAGGTATCTGCATAAAAGAGGAAGTCCACTGAGGACTCTACATGCCCTGATGATCCCCTGTAACACATACTGGAGGTGGGGGAGAAACGTGCGTTGGCACTATGTGTTTATGAGAACCCAGGTACCTGTCGAATGTACCGTGGGCCAGGATTTCTAGTGCACCTGTCCAGGCCTATTCCCTGAATCTTTTGTTTCTTCAGAGACATTTTTGGCTCTATACATGCAGCTGTACCTTTAAAGTGAGCTACGAATCTTTCAGGTGTGACTCCGACAGTGGAGTAAGTGGTTTTGAGGAGTGTGCTATTGGAGTGCAATGGAAGATGTGCCTATACGATAGGTGAACATATACATAACTTTGCGATACAGTCATTTGTCAAAGTTCTTGGCAAAACTTACAATGCAAAATTGATTCAAATGGATCCTTCTGTCTATAGCCACTCTTAGTCCCTGGTGACGAGAGACCACTCCCACTATTGCTGATGTCACACGCCAAGTAATCATCACAGGTGCTTGCAAGCAGAAGACAAGTGGAAACAACAAAAACCGGAGGACTTAAGCTAAGTATATGCTGTGTTTTCCAACTGAATTATTACACTTGCTAGAGACTCTTTATCCAGCAGTACTACTTGCGGCACATTTATTTGCCTTAAGAGAAGATTCCCTGGTATATATAAAGAGGAAAAACAAGCGCTTTTTGATACATAATATAGTTCACCTCTGTTTGGACTGCAGCCATATGTTTAACATGTATTTTGCCTACTTACTATAAATGTCCTATAAACATTAGATTCTATGTAACATTCGTTATAAACATGAGTTTTCTGGTTAACCCCTTATTGTTTATGATGTCTTTTTGTAATTTATAGCATAGGGAAAGTATTAGGTCTAAGTGCACTTAAAATGTTTTAGATTTTGCTGTCTTTAGTGGTAACTGATATTGACAGATAAGATATCGCTATATACTTAAGTGTTTTTTTGGGAAATTATTATAAATAAATTTTTGAAAGTCTTCTATGTGTGCCGTTTATTCCCTTGCTGTTCTAGGGTAATCTTATATACCCTGGTATTTTTTTCTATCTTTCTTTTATATTTTATATATATATATATATATATATATATATATATATATATATATATATATATATATATATATACATATGTATCTATATATCTATTCTATCTATTTTTACAACTGACTAGGTGATTGGTGGTCACTGTTCCTAGTGATTGGCTGCTGTCACTTTAAATCTCCAGCATTTAGAAACTGTGGGGAATGGGGCATCCAATAAGAATGTGAGGGAGCGTATTTAAACTCCACAGGTGCCAAGTCAAATTAAGTCTATGAATAAGGCTAAACGGCCGCAACGCGTCAGACTGACGGATTCGCCTGCAGTTTTTTTTATTAACCCACATGTGTGCCAAACCTTTTAAAGAAATATGGAATAAAGATTATGATTTTTTTAACCTTTAAGCGGTTATCGTTTGTCTATGATTACTTTAATGTGCCTGAAAATGCTGATGTACAGACAGAGTTCACTGTATGTAAAGAGTGTACTAATCTTTAAAACCAACCCCCCCCACCTCGTGCCACCATACTGTATACAGATGAACTGGTAGTGTGTGATTGGGACTTCCTTACTACTATCTTTTGGACATTTTTTATATTATTCGGACTAGTAGTCAAAATATTTTTGTGTAGTTACTAAATTTTGTATAGGTATTGTTTTTAATACCACCAGTGGTAATTTTATATTTTATATTTTTAATTTTGTTTTATGCTAAATCTATTAAAGTGATACTTTGTATATTATTTTCCATTATCTGCCCAATACTATAGCTGCAGTGTAGCGCTCCCTTTTCTCTGTTGCATATTTGTATTTAGTGAGTAGTTGGGATACATCTTGTAATAAGGGTAGCTGTACTATATTTAGGGTCATTTTTGTTTTTTTTTACTGTTTTAGATTACAGTTTGTTTTGGGAGAGATTTGGCTATTTTGGATTGCACTTACTTGAACCTCCGTTTTTACATTCTGTATGTTATACCAGCTCTTTAAATTCTAACTGTTATCCCAGCTATGGTGTTATCTGTCATCAGCCATGATACAGGATGTGATCAGGCTTGGTTCTGAAGCGTAAAATAGTGGGTGCATATCTGTTTCTACTATTTCTGCTTTAGCTTTATAAATCTTCCTTCCCCTATCTAACATATTTTGTTCTGAAAAGACCAAAGGACATTAAAACAATGGAGTGCCTTGAAACTGTTAACAGCTGCACTGTTAGAAAAAAGGGTACAGTTGGGGTCCGTTTGTAAACACTTAAAGGGACAGTCTACACCAAAAGTTTCCTTATTTAAAAAGATAGATAATCCCTTTATTACCCATTCCCTGTTTTTGCATAACCAACACAGTTATATTAATATACTTTTTACCTCTGTGATTACCTTGTATCTAAGCCTTTGCAGACAGCCTCCTTATCTAAGTGCCTTTGACAGACATGCAGTATAGTCAATCAGTGAAGACTCCTAAATAACTTCACAGGAGTGAGCACAATGTTATCTATATGACACATATGAACTAGCACAGTCTAACTGTGAAAAACTTTCAAAATGCTCTGAGCTAGGAGGCGGTTTTCAACTGTTTAGAAATCAGTTTGAGCCTAGCTAGGTTTAGCTTTTCAAAAATACCACCAAGGGAACAAAGCAAATTTGATGATAAAAGTAAATTGGAAAGTTGTTTAAAATAGCGTGCTCTATCTGAATCATGAAAGTTTAGTTTTGACTAGACTGTCCCTTTAAGGTAAAACTGTTGTGGTTGTACCCTCAATGGATACTAATTACACCTTAAGGAGCTAATATGTACCATTTTGGAGTAAATAAGGTACAAATATTTTTCCAACTGTCAAAGAGTCCATGTCTGTACCATTTAATCCCCCAAAAAGGTATGATCACTTGTGTGACTAAAAGATTGAAGGGGACGGGTGGTTCAAGGCTACCAAACCATGCAAGTCCATATAATGTATGCACCTCAATTATTCAATGAATACATAACTGACAGTAACCAAAAATGAATTCAACATACATGTTGTACAGCAAAATAATTAATGTTCAATGGTTGTTAGTAGTAATATGCAAAACGTGGGCAAGGCAACAAAAAATACTTAACAACCCATATCTTTAATGATACTGTGTTGCTGGTTCTAAATAGCACACAAGCACTTAACATTTCATGCATTTAAACATAAAGCAAATATATTAATTTAAATTAAAAAGAAAAAAAATATTTTAAATTCTATAAAATAAACAAGAGCTGTTTAAGAAGCTGTTTCTAAAAAATAATATAAAATTGTAACCGTTCCCCAGTCACATACATGGACATTGTGTAACACGCCATAGTTCCACCTATTGGTTAAAAGTTCCTTGACATGTGTGACACAGCTCCATCTCCAAAATGTGTACTGTGGAAATAGACTAATTTGCATATATTTTGAATAGAGTGACAATTCAATGTATGGTTGTGAGTTTTATTGTTTATCCCTCCCTGAATTCCCCTTCCTTTTGTTAGAGTTATATTTTATTACTATGTTGTTTTCTATATGTTTCCTATGTATTTATGTTTTATGTGGCGTGTCACAGAGTGTAATAAAACATTTAAAGTAACTCCTTTTGGAACTGGTAGTTTAGCCTGGTTCTTTTAGGAATTCCAGTAATAGTTTCACTATCTAAACCTATTTAACTTTATTGAGGATATTGTAAAATTGTCTGATCAAGAACACAGTTGGTAAATGCATATTTGATTATTATAAAATATGATGGAACAGCATTTTTAATATTCTGTGTTGAGTACAAATTTGTTACCATGAGGTTCAAAGGGCTTGTCAATAGGGCAGTACCCTGAAAAGGTTAAATTTGCACCATTTTTAAGGGTACATTATTATACCATAGCATTGAGGTCCAATCTAGTCACCAAAGGTACATATTTGTCTTTGAAAGGTACAATCTGCAAGGGTACCAATATGTACCCATGTTAAAGGGTACAGTGGGTGTACCTTTGAGGGTACTGCCCCAGTGACAAGCTGTTATACCTCTAAAGGTACAATTTATTCACATTTTTTCTGACAGTGTGGGGTACTACAATTGGCATTTAGAGGAATGGGCAAGACGGGGGAAATGTCCCCTTTGGAATTGTCCACATTATATAGTAACAGATGCTAATGAGTACTACAATAATTACTGATGATGCCTAGCTAGAAGCACCATAACACTTTAGCTGAGAACACAAAAATACATATGTTAGGGTTCTTATAACAGAATATTACATCCGTTTCTTTAAAAGGCCACTGACATATGTATGTTCAAAAACTGTCCTCCTTCAGTGCAGCAATGTGGCAGCCCTGTGCACCCTCAGCTACTCACTTAGAACATCCCCAGAATTTGGCTATAAATTTGAGATACATTAAAGGGACATTAAACCCCCAAAAAATCTTTCATTATTCAGATAGAGAATATTTTTTTTTAAATGTTTCCAATTTACTTCCATTATCATTTTTTTTCATTCTCATGTTATTCTTTGTTGAAGAGATACCTAGGTAGGTAGCGTGCACATGCCTGAAGCACTACATGACAGGAAATAGTGCTGCCACCTAGTGCTACTGCTAATATATAACATTGTTGCAAAACTGCTGCTATATAGTGCTGCAGACACGTGCACACTCTTGAGCTTGCATTTAGCTTTTTAAATAAGGATAACAAGAAAACAAAGACAATTTGATAATAGAAGTCAATTGGAAAGTTGTTTAACATTTTATGTTATACCTATATCATGAAAGAAAAAAATTGTGTTTTATGTCCCTTTAAGCATGGAAATCTACAGAAAAAAGGGCGAGGGCAAAAAAGAAAAATCCCTTGAACATAATAATATAAGTGGATGCTTATGTTTAGATATAAGGAGCAAGATTCCAAGGGGTTTAGACATAGCACCCTTACACTTGTAAAACATGATAAGGGAACATGAAAGGTTTGAAACATAGTCTACAGTTGACCCATTTGAGCTAAAAAAAAGTCATTTTTTTAATATATTACAGGCTGGACTTAAATTATTTTACATATCTGCCATCTTGCTCTTGAGGCCCCATGACCTTGGGCCATGACACTATTTGTTGTTAATTCCCATAATATAATCTGCATGATTACCTTTAACTGAATATTTAGTATTCAAGGGTATCATCTGTCCATTCTGCTAACGCTGCAGCTCGCCTTTGGTACTTGTACAAGCAACATAATATCACATTACATTTTTGTGCTTTATATCGTATTAAAACTAACATTACCATTTCCCAAAAAGTAAAAATACTAAATTCAATGTGATATATTTTACTTTGCAATTCAGTCCTATTGCCATATTTTATCCCTTCTCACACAGAAAACATACTACAATTAGTTGTTTTATCTCAGTATAGACTATCATTTATTTTCCTTATTTTTTAAACCATTCTACCTCCTCCAGCGGAGAGATGGCAGATATAAAAACTCTTTTCTAATAAGTGAAAGATTAATTATTTCATAAAAATGGAGAGACAATTTTAATAAATCTTGCAGCACGTGCACATAAAGAAATATGAGGGTAGGCAGCATTACTCCAGTGCAAATATAATTTGTGTAGTTCCTACAATTTCTCCTCAGTACTAAAGATTGTAGATTTCATTAAGGGCTCTTGACTAATGTCGTGGACTTGGGCTTTTCCACCTGAGCATGGACGATGTGAAGACAGATTACATCAGCTAAACATGAAATCTTGGCAATCACACACTCAAGCAATGTTGACTTTTGTTATCAGACTAAGCCTGAGAATTTTAGCTAGGGTAAGCATAAAGCTCAGTTAAATCTATCAGTTTAGCTTTTTAAATCTATGTTAAATGTGTCTTTAAATCATATTTGCAATGCATAGGAAATATTTAATTGCACTTTCTTACTGTATGTGTGTGTGTGTATGTGTGTGTATATATATATATATATATATATATATATATATATATATATATATATATATATATATATATATATATATATATATATATATATATATATATATATATATATATATTACATTTTATACAGTGGATGCATCACTTTTTGTATATTCTCACATTTTCCCGGAACATAGAACTATGCACAAAGATTTTCATAACCCTTAGTTACATCACAGAAGTGTACATTTTGCTGTTATTTCCCAGTACTGCAAAAAATGTTTAACAAAACAAAAATCTCTGCTTAGTTTTTCACAATTTCTTGCATAGCCAAACTATTCCTGAAGGCATTGCGAATACATGTATTTTACATAATATATTGAAAAACAAAGTTACACGTTTTATTTCATAGCACAATCTAAATAAATTAAAATAAGTGTTAAGCTGCTAAAATCACAACAGCAGCTATTTCAAATGACAAAATAAATGTAAATAATCTCTTGTTAAACACTTTGAATACAATTCAGAAGGTAAATTAATCAATGAAAAAACATTAAAGGGAGAAAATGTGACAGTATAATGTCCCTTTAGATATGCAAGAATCTCCCTTTACCTTTTGCATATTGAAAGGTCATTAAAAGCCACTTTTTGGTCTCTCTAGGGAGTGTGATTAAGAGGTGTTTAAAGGGACAGTGTACTGTAGAATTGTTTTTCCTTTTATGCAGTGTTTCCCAATTCCAGGCCTCAGGACCCTTACAGGCCAGGTATTCATCATATCATAACTAGAGCACAGGTGAAATTATCAGCTGATGGGTGAGTTTATTATTTCACCTTTGCTTTAGTTACAATATAATGAATATATCTGGCCTGTTAGGGTCATGAGGACTGGGTTTTGGAAACATTGACTTAATTTGTTTCCAATGAAAAGTTACCTGCTGAAAAATATAACATTTATGATAAATTGCTTTGTGTTTATTTTTGTATATGAAATGGCTGATTTTGTTCTTTTAAACCACAACCCATGAAAATGGATTGAGCTTGCTGTGAAATCATATCTCCTTATATTATCACACAAATGCTACGTTATATTATCTCCGTCTGTAAACCGAAGTCCAATGCTTAGAGAGAATGAATGAAAAATAACATTTTATAACTTATCTCTCTTACCTCCTACTGGGAGTGTAATTTCCTCTGCTGGCCGTGTTTACACAGCTTTCTATAACCTATACTTAATTATAGAAACTTTTGCAACATCTGCAATTTCAAATGATGAAATAAAGTAAAAGGAGCTGTTTGTAAATAATTGAATACACTCCGGCAGGTAAAATGGATCATTGGGGAAAAAAATTGGGGAGAAAAATTTAAGATACACTGTCACTTTAATGTCCTTTTAATTTTCTACTGTAAATGCACTAAAGCACTAGGCTATCAATATATAATCTAACCCCCAGCCCAGCTATAGTTATTCTGGAACTGCATCTACTAATTTGACACTACAACCTCAACTGTAGACCTATCCTAGACATTATACCATTTAGCACTGCAGCCCGTGGTTTTCATTTCAGAAGCCAGATTTGATGGGGGCTTGATGGGGGCAAGTTTAACCTTGAAAAACAATTGCAGTAAACAATGGGACAGATTACAAGTGGTACGCTATTTAGCGCTTTTGCTAATGTGTAAACACAGCTAGAAGTAAACTTTTAATGCACGCATATTACAAGTTGACCATGCTAACTTGTTCTCGCCATAGACTTCAATGGAGAGCCCAACTGCGGAGAAAAAAACGACATGCATTAGACCAGCTTGTGCGCTAACCCAAAGGTAGTTATGAATATTTTACATAATAATGTTCTTCACATAGAAGAAAATGTTCTATAGTAGTATACTATACTTGCCTAGATGTACTAATTTCCTATGCAAATATTTACATTGATTTAATTTTGAGACATGGAGGATTTTAATTTCAGTTTTTTTTATCTCCCCCCATAATTTTAATGAATTTTGGTTTTATATTTTTTTTTTATATATATATATATTGCCATAGAAAACAATGTTTCATTACAGGATTAGCAATTTTAAGGTAATTTAGAGGAAAAAAACAACTGTGTGTGTATGTATATATATATATATATATATATATATATATTGTATACATACTCACATGCACATATGACGTATCATGATAGTAATAATTATAATAATTCCCACATCACACATTTAAAATGAAGCAGAGTTTTGTTTTGTAATAACATTGCTGACCTAATAAGGTTTGATTTTGCCTGGCTTGCAGAAGGTGCTGACAGTGCATTACTTCTATGAATTTAGAAGGCTAGTACTGACATTTAGCTAAAGCTTTCTCTCAGAGTATACGATAAGCACTTTGACACCAATCCCTGGTTAGCTTTCTCCTTTTTTATTTTACAGGTTATACATAAGCAAATAATCTCTGGGATTCTGGAAGTTTCTTTCTGGATGTTCTCTGACAACTGAGGTTAAGAAGATGTAAGTCTCATATTTCCAGCTATCAAAAATGAATAAATCCACTTTGCTCGACAACTGTTAGAGATTATTTCTACAGGGAGATTTAAAAATATATCACCAACATAAACAGCATAGATATAAGTAACTAGATGGACACCAGCCACTACACCATGCTGGGACCTGTTAATGAGGTCCACCAGAGTATTCTACACATTCTTCAGAGAATTTACAGGGCACCAAATACATGATAATATTATCTCAAAATAGCCACACACACACCCACAGTGCTCATTACATACAGCCCAAAACCGATGAAGGGTGGGGTTGCATACCACAGTACAAGACGTTCAAAATCTGTATTGGTTGTCCATATGAGGAATACATTAGTTTAATTGTATGAGCTGTTTGTTTAAATGATTCAATGGTTCACAGCTGACATCTGATGTGGGAATCATGTTAAAAGATGAGATATCCTCAGGAAATAATGCTAAAGCTTTCTTTATTGTCAAGATAACTATATATTTTTCTTTTCATTAAATAAACCAGTACAAACAGATTTAACCAAAACTAATTCTACCAGTTTCCTCTGGAAACACTACCTGTACTTTTCTGTTGAATTTGGCAGGCAAGTTTAGTAGCATAAATGCTGCATTTGTCTCTATTATAAACTTATTGAAGAAGATTTTAAATTCCTTTTTGACAGTGGGATATACTGTATATTCTTTATGTTTTAATATTTTTGTACATTCAGAAAAGTAAGGAGCGTGTCATTGATACATCTGCCTTACTACTTGTTGTTAAGAATATGTAGCTGCTGCTCTCAGCATACAATGGATTCACAATATTTTATTCAAAACTAAATATAAATAAAAGCAATCAAAATAATATTGATAATAATAATTATAATAATAATAATATTAAACTTTTCTTGCTGAACATTTTGAGAATAATTTGTGTAAAGCAAAAACATTGCTTGTGACATGCACAATATAAATGAAAACTAAGTATACAGTTTTTGTTTGTTACAAAAATTATTTTTGTTCAGTTCCCTTATAAAAAAGAATGCATTGATATCAGCCTAAATTTGTATATGGGAGAGATGGCAATTAAAGTCACCTTTTTACTCATGTTAAACATGCTCAAAATTGTTCTGCAAAGAAAAAAAATGAATAAGTAAAATTTGTATAAAAAGTTAAACTGCTATGTATTACCTATTGTATAAAAGAGAATCCCACCGCAAAATTTGGTTTATTTGGCACAGAAACATGCATTTTTAAAAATAAATACAGTAAAATATTTTGAAATATTTTCTCTTTTAGGTGAAACTAAGTACAACATGCCATAATTTTTTTAGAACATTAAATATAGGCCAAGATTACAAGTAGATCAGTAAATTTTATTACAAGACCAGAGACCTCTATTTTGCATTACTTTCTTAAAGGGATACTAAGCCCAGATGTTTTCTTGTATGGTTCAGATAGAGCTTGCAATTATAAGCAACTTTCTAATTTACTCCTATTATCAATTTTTCTTCGTTCTCTTGCTATCTTTATTTAAAAAGCAGGAATTTAAAGCTTAGGAGCCGGCCCATTTTAGGTCCAGCACCATGGATAGTGCTTGCTGATTGTTGACTGACATTTAGCCACCAATAAGCAAGCATAACCCAGGTCTGAACTAAAAAAGGGCTGGCTCCTATGCTTTACATTCCTGCTTTTTAAATAAAGATAGCAAGAGAACGAAGAAAAATTGATAATAGGAGAAAATTAAAAAGTTGCTTAAAATTGCATTCTCTATCTGAATCATGGAAGGAAAAAAAATGGGTTTAGTATCCCTTTAACTGCTCAAAATGCAGCCCTTTAAAGTATAATAAAGTTAATATGATACAAAAAACAATGAAAAAGATAAGTGTAAAACAGGTGACCAATGAATAAACACTGAGGGGGTCACCAGATAGTGATGACCAATAGGATGAGACCCTTTACAGCATAACTAGTACTAGCACAGTCAAAATCCCCTCTTTCTTTTGTTGCTTGTATGGAAGTTATGCAATCCTGCAATAAGGTTTCCTAAGCAATGTATTTTTAGTAAAGAAAAAGAATGGTCGCTATCTTCCTTCAAGCATTTGTATGAGCATTTTTCCTCACATATAAAATTGTTCTCTACCTTTTGGTAACATTGTTTTTTTCAATACTGTTTCCCCTCTTCCTTGTATTTAAAATCATTACATTTTTGCCTCATATTATTAATTTATATTTTTTGACATAATTAAAAAAATATTTGAATATTATTATCTCTTTCTTTTCTTTTCCCATACACAAAATCTTATTTTCTTAGGATTTCAATTGGACACTATGGGCCAGATTACAACAAGTGGAGTGCTAAATATCGCTTGCATGAAAGCAATATTAGCGCTCCACTTTGTAATACCAGCGCATGATAATGTGCGCTGGTATTACAAGTTAATCGCAATGCGAAAGCAAGCTCACGTTCGCATTGCTAGGAAGCATTGCGCTCACGAGAGTGTACTTCCGTAGACTCCAATGGGAGCCTCATTCTGATGAGGTAAATAGCGCAGCGATGGGCAGCATTTTTAAAAATATATGTATATGATTACATACATATATATTTATGTGAATATAATCATATACATATATATTTACATCGCGGTCTATGGAAACACACAATTCACTAACGGCTAGATTTAGAGTTTGGAGGCCAAAGGGGTGTGTTAGCTACGCGTGCTTTTTTTCCACCGCACCTTTTAAATACCGCTGGTATTTAGAGTTCACAGAATGGCTGGGTTTTCAGTGCGTTAGGCTCCAAAAAGGGAGCGTAGAGCATAATTTAACACCACTGCAACTCTCGATACCAGCGGTGCTTACGGACGCGGCCAGCTTCAAAAACGTGCTCATGCACGATTCCCCCATAGAAAACAATGGGGCTGTTTGAGCTGAAAAAAAACCAAACACCTGCAAAAAAGCCGCGTTCAGCTCCTAACGCAGCCCCATTGTTTCCTATGGGGAAACACTTCCTACGTCTGCACCTAACACCCTAACATGTACCCCGAGTCTAAACACCCCTAACCTTACACTTATTAACCCCTAATCTGCTGCCCCCGCTATCGCTGACCCCTGCATATTATTTTTAACCCCTAATCTGCCGCACCGTACACCCCTGCCACCTACATTGTCCCTATATACCCCTAATCTGCTGCCCCTAACACCGCCGACCCCTATATTATATTTATTAACCCCTAATCCGCCGCCCCCAACGTCGCGTCCACCTAACTACACTTATTAACCCCTAATCTGCCGACCGGACCTGAGCGCTACTACAATAAATGTATTAACCCCTAATCTGCCTCACTCCCGCTTCAATAACCCTATAATAAATAGTATTAACCCCTAATCTGCCCTCCCTAACATTGCCGACACCTAACTTCAAGTATTAACCCCTAATCTGCCGACAGGAGCTCATCACTACTCTAATAAATTTATTAACCCCTAAAGCTAAGTCTAACTTTAACCCTAACACCCCCCTAAATTAAATATAATTTAAATCTAACGAAATAAATTAACTCTTATTAAATAAATGATTCCTATTTAAATCTAAATACTTACCTGTAAAATAAACCCTAATATAGCTACAATATAAATTATAATTATATTGTAGCTATTTTAGGATTTATATTTATTTTACAGGCAACTTTGAAATTATTTTAACCAGGTACAATAGCTATTAAATAGTTAATAACTATTTAATAGTAACCTAGTTAAAATAATTACAACATTACCTGTAACCTAAGTTACAATTAAACCTAACACTACACTATCAATAAATAAATTAAATACAATTCCTACAAATAAATACAATTAAATAAACTAACTAAAGTACAAAAAATAAAAAAGAACTAAGTTACAAAAAATAAAAAAATATTTACAAACATTAGAAAAAAATTACAACAATTTTAAACTAATTACACCTACTCTAAGCCCCCTAATAAAATAACAAAGACCCCCAAAATAAAAAAATGCCCTACCCTATTCTAAATTACAAAAGTTCAAAGCTCTTTTACCTTACCAGCCCTTAAAAGGGCCCTTTGCGGGGCATGCCCCAAAGAATTCAGCTCTTTTGCCTGTAAAAAAAAAAACATACAATACCCCCCCCAACATTACAACCCACCACCCACATACCCCTAATCTAACCCAAACCCCCCTTAAATAAACCTAACACTAAGCGCCTGAAGATCTTCCTACCTTGTCTTCACCATGCCAGGTATCACCGATCGTTCCAGGCTCCGAAATCTTCATCCAAGCGGGGGCTAGACATCCATCATCCGGCTGAAGTCTTCTATCAAGCGACGGCTGAAGAGGTCCAGAAGAGGCTCCAAAGTCTTCATCCTATCCGGGCAGAAGAGTAGATCCGGACCGGCAACCATCTTCTTCCTAGCGGCATCTTCTATCTTCATCCGATGACGACTGGCTCCATCTTGAAGACCTCCAGGGCGGACCGATCCTCTTCTTCCGACATCCAACTGAAGAATGAAGGTTCCTTTAAGGGACGTCATCCAAGATGGCGTCCCTCGAATTCCGATTGGCTGATAGGATTCTATCAGCCAATCGGAATTAAGGTAGGAAAATTCTGATTGGCTGATGGAATCAGCCAATCAGAATCAAGTTCAATCCGATTGGCTGATCCAATCAGCCAATCAGATTGAGCTCGCATTCTATTGGCTGTTCCGATCAGCCAATAGAATGCGAGCTCAATCTCATTGGCTGATCGGATCAGCCAATCGGATTGAACTTGATTCTGATTGGCTGATTTCATCAGCCAATCAGAATTTTCCTACCTTAATTCCGATTGGCTGATAGAATCCTATCAGCCAATCGGAATTCGAGGGACGCCATCTTGGATGACGTCTTTTAAAGGAACCTTCATTCTTCAGTTGGACGTCGGAAGAAGAGGATCGGTCCGCGCTGGAGGTCTTCAAGATGGAGCCGTTCCTCATCAGATGAAGATAGAAGATGCCGCTTGGATCAAGATGGTTGCCGGTCCGGATGTCCTCTTCTGCCTGATAGGATGAAGATTTCTTCCCAAAGATGGACTTCTTCATTTGCCGGTTGGATCCAGACTTCAGCCGGAGGATGGACGTCACTCTTCAGCCCCCGCTTGGGCTTGGAGGAAGATTTCAGAGGCTCTTCTGGACAGATCGGGACCCGATGTGGTGAAGACAAGGTAGGGAGATCTTCAGGGGCTTAGTGTTAGGTTTATTTAAGGGGGATTTGGGTTAGATTAGGGGTATGTGTGTGGTGGGTTGTAATGTTGGGGGGGGCATTGTATGTTTTTTTTTTTTACAGGCAAAAGAGCTGAATTATTTGGAGCATGCCCCGAAAAGGGCCCTTTTCAGGGCAGGTAAGGTAAAAGAGCTTTTCTATTTTTATTTTAGAATAGGGTAGGGCATTTTTTTATTTTGGGGGGCTTTGTTAGGTGTAATTGTAGGTATTATATTTAATTAATGTAATGATAGTGTAGTGTTAGGTTTAATTGTAACTTAGGTTAGGATTTATTTTACAGGTAATTTTGTAATTATTTTAACTAGGTAGCTATTAAAAAGTTATTAACTATTTAATAGCTATTGTACCTGGTTAAAATAATTACAAAGTTGCCTGTAAAATAAATATTAATCCTAAAATAGGTACAATATAATTATAATTTATATTGTAGCTATATTAGGATTTATTTTACAGGTAAGTATTTAGCTTTAAATAGGAATGATTTATATAATAAGAGTTAATTTATTTCATTAGATTTAAATTATATTTAACTTAGGGGGGTGTTAGTGTTAGGGTTAGACTTAGCTTTAGGGGTTAATCCATTTATTAGAGTAGCGGTGAGCTCCGGTCAGCAGATTAGGGGTTAATACTTGAAGTTAGCTGTCGGCGATGTTAGGGAGGGCATATTAGGGGTTAATACTATTTATTATAGGGTTATTGAGGCGGGAGTGAGGCGGATTAGGGGTTAATACATTTATTATACTAGCGGTGAGCTCCGGTCGGCAGATTAGGGGTTAATTATTGTAGGTAGCTGGCAGCGACGTTGTGGGGGCAGATTAGGGGTTAATAAATATAATATAGGGGTTGGCGGTGTTAGGGGCAGCAGATTAGGGGTACATAGGGATAACATAAGTGGCGGCGGTGTACGGAGCGGCAGATTAGGGGTTAAAAAATTTAAATATAGTGGCGGCGATATGGGGGGACCTCGGTTTAGGGGTGCATAGGTAGTTTATGGGTGTTAGTGTACTTTAGAGCACAGTAGTTAAGAGCTTTATAAACCGGCGTTAGCCCAGAAAGCTCTTAACTGCTGGAGTTTTGCCACTACTCTAAATACCAGCGTTAGAAAGATCCCATTGAAAAGATAGGATACGCAATTGACGTAAGGGGATCAGCGGTATGGAAAAGTCGCGGCTGGAAAGTGAGCGTTAGACCCTTTAATGACTGGCTCCAAATACCAGAGGGCGGTAAAAACCAGCGTTAGGAGCCTCTAACGCTGGTTTTGACGGCTACCGCCCAACTCTAAATCTAGCCGTTAGACTGCAATGTAAAGGCACTTTTCAGTGCCGCTTTTTTTTACCCCACGCCAAACAACTTTAAAGCCCCAAAACTGCCTAGTGCAGGGCAAAGTTAGAGCATTTGGGGCACTTTTAGAAAATTAACTAGAGATATAATAGATATATAGATATATAGGTAGAGATGTGTATTTTACATTAACATTATCAAATATATATATAAATATATATTTAATAATAAAAAGTACATTATTTTCTATGTGAAGAACATAGGAATTTAAAATATGTGTAATGCACATCGGGGTTCGCAACTTATGACTAACGAGTTCGGGTTGCACATTAAGAATTGCAAAGTTTAATGCGTGTTCTTGAAATATTAAATATAAACTTTTAAAAATATTAAGAAAATCTATTTAATTTTTTTAATACATACTGAAAAAAAATCCTAAATAATTCATAGAAAATATAAAATAAATGTATACTATGTATGCTGTACAGTATGTAAAATACATATCTATACCTATATATCTATAGAAATAGATTTACAGCTATAGGTATATACAGATCAAGTTTAAGAAGTTTCGTTTGCCATTTTTTTAGATTTTATTCTGCTTTTTCTTCAGTGCATTATACTGGTGTTCCACAACTTGGATTCTTCAGCCCGTTGCAGTGCCGATACAACCGTGCTCACTAAGTTAGGAATACGAAAAAAGCAAAAAGGAGCACCGGTCTGTCATGATGACAAAAGCATTTATTGAATGCCATAAAATAGAAACAGTTCACTGTAACAAAGGCCGTATTGAATATGGACCCACGGCTGACAGCCTACCAAACTTCCAAGAGGAGCATAGCTAAACAGCTGACGCATTTTCGGCCCGTAGCCGTACTCAAAGCTTTGAGTGGCATTCAATAAATGCTTTTCTTATCATTACAGACCGGTGCTCCTTTTTGCTTTTTGAGTTCACCCTACACATGGGACATGATTCACTACAAATGTGATTGATTAATACAATTGATTGGGGGAGTGGTTTAGGGATATTTAAGCACTGCATTTTCACATAGTAAATTGTCTGAGGAAGGGAAAGGTTTCTCCCTGAACTGTCACAAATAATTTATAGATGAAGAGTTAGTGCTAGGTTCTTTGCATTAATTAGACAAAATACCTAATAAAATGGCATTGCATGTTTCAAGGTATTTGACTGGGAAGGACTCAAAAGTGTGTATATATATATATATA
The DNA here is from genome assembly GCF_027579735.1 of Bombina bombina. NCBI lineage: Eukaryota > Metazoa > Chordata > Amphibia > Anura > Bombinatoridae > Bombina > Bombina bombina. Next base: position 407,551,454 of record NC_069499.1, read on the forward strand.
TATATGTGTTGTAGGTTTGTTTTTAGGTAGTGGCGCCTGAATGAAGAGGAAGGTTTTGAGGCTAGAACACTATGAGTAAATCTGATGAGTGCTGCTGTTAGTGGTTTCTCACTTCCTCCTTAGTGAGAAGAAATAATTGTGGTTGTAGAAAAGGTGTTTCTAACAGCGCTTACAAGAGACATTCCTCATGCGCAAGTGTAGATAAGAATACAAAAGAGGGGGGCATGTCTCTGGGCAGCACCTTGAATGGATGCAATATTGGTTGCTCTGAGTGGATTATGGATAATCTGCCTATTATCTGTAAATTAAATGACCATCTAGCAATTACCTTATGATATTTGGAGTTTGCAGATCAAGCTGATTCAAAAGATATTATTTTGGTGAGAATTCCACCTTTGCAGCCAATCTGGAGCGTTGAGGCCTAAGGCAGGCTCTCCACCGAGTGATTCTCATTCTCATTCTCAAAGTGCTTTGACACTAGAAGCAATTTAAAAACTTTAAACCATGACACTCCTAGAGAATTGGGAATCGGAGATTTCACAAATTTTCCTGGAACACTTTAGGGAGCTAGAGCTAAGTATCCATGAAGCTTTTAAAAGGGTAACTGAAGGTTTGAGCCCACTATTGTATGCTGATATGATAAAAGGAGGCACACACCATACTACAGCAAAGAAGAACGGTTCTACTTCAGAAACGGGACAGGGTTCTCAAGTCGGGACAAAAAACATCATAACAGAAGTACCCGCAGAAGCCCATGTAGATGTCGATAGATCACCACCCCCACTTAGCAGGGAGGATGACTCCGCCATTTGGTCAAAGCTGATCCAAGACCGGATAACCTACGGGGTGATCGGCAACCTGATATACCCTATGGAGTACAATAGTGGCACTTACCCCCTGACAGCGCCATCTTGCATCTGTGTCTCGTGGGAGATACAGGGCTAGACGGTTGCAGCGTTTCTTTTTGGAGGTGGTAAGGCAGCTTGCTATGTGCAGCCATGGGTGAAGGAATTATCGTACCTGGAGGTGGAAATTCCACCTACTGTCTTGCACCGTGTTCCTGGATTGAAGGAGCTGAAACGGATCGATGCAGCATCAATCTTGACCAGGTTTGTGGACTCTGTCTGCTGGCCTTTTGATCCTGGAGGCTCTCTGTGGGGACTGCGCCATGTGGCGAGGGCTTGCAATGGCCTGAGAATGTGATGTGGTGGCGGTTTCCCTGTGACCGTATTGCCACTGGACTGGTAGTAGAATGTTGAAAGGACACAGACTCTGGGGTTAGCTGATAATTGTGGTTCGGGGCTATTTTATGCCACGATCGTTTCCCATTTGTTTTTTAATCTTTCACGTTTATAGCTAAGTAAATGTACCTGTGAGCTATGTGTTTATATGCCTAGATGGATTTATTCAACTACTTATTTTTGCATTTGTTTTGGGACATCTGTCTATCATACCTATAACAATCACAAATAGCTGTCACCATAGGATTGGTTCTCCTACTACATAGATCTTTAAGCAGCGCTCCACAGGATCAGCTTACTGTACTTTATCTGACGCTTACCCCTCTCTTAGCTTTTTTCATATTAAGCCCACACAACTACAAGTATCATTTTATTTACTTATTGGCCCCCCAGTCTGAGTACAGTTCTCCAATATACAGATTTAGTGTTTTTAGCATGGGAATAGGAGTTAGTCCCATAAGACATAATTACTGTCAGTGCTAGCCAATATCCTGTAATACCATCTTCTTGGTTACTTTTATACATATGCTGAAATTTATTTTACTGAAATCCCTTAGCTTTTTTTGCAATCTATCCTCCAATGCCAATTTATACATACCATAACTGGGCAACTATCTGTTTTGATACAGCTGCTACATGTTTCCCACATCAACAGTATGCACTGACATAACACAAGGCTACAGATGCACATTTTTTGTTGTTTGTTATTATAATGTTCATGGTTACTTGTGGTCTATACCTCAGAAGCTGTACCTTAACTCTTACAGTCCAGTAATTAGTAGCGCTATCCCTGCTTACATCCTACATATGCTCTCTACTTTTCTATTGGTTAAGGATTAGAAATTATAAATTCCTATATTCCCATAAAAAATCATTATATGTTCTCTATCACTGGAGATCCTAGAGGTATTTACTTTATTCAGTTTACCTTCTTTCAGTTTAAGCATACTATTCAGAAGGTCCAAAAGTGGCCTGTAGTTAAATTTGGAAGGTTTCCCTGTTATAAAATTAAAAATAGAGGTTATGGGGCCTATTTATCAAGCCGTCTACTTTACCTGCCTTCGCCGGTTCAATACGCCCGCCTAAGCTCGCCTACCATTGCCGCCGCAGACCTGCAAAATTTTGCCTACGTTATCAATAAAGCTGTCAAAAAGCCACGCACCAAGTACGGGGCGATGAGCAGCGGACTGTGAGAGTTATCACTCATCCGATCTCGCTGCTCTTTGGCTTTTTTACAGCTTTATTGCTAGCCTGTCACTAAGCACTCACACTATACTACACTGTTCTACCCCCTATACCGCCGCCCCCGGAGCCCCTCACAACTCAATAAAGTTATTAACCCCTAAACCGCCGCTCCTAGACCCCGCCACAACTCTTATAAATGTATTAACCCCTAAACCACCGCTCCCGGACCCCGCCGCCACCTACATTATACCTAGTAACCCCTATCCTGCCCCCCCTATACCGTTGCCACCTATAATAAATTTAATAACCCCTATCCTGCCGATCCCGGACCTCGCCGCAACGAAATAAATAGTTTAACCCCTAAACCGCCGCTCCCGGACCCCGCCGCAACCTATATTAAACTTATTAACCCCTAATCTGCCCCCCCCCCCTACACCGTCGCCACCTATAATAAATTTATTAACTCCTATCCTGCCCCCCCTACACCGCCGCCACTGTAATAAAATTATTAACCACTAAAACTAAGTCTAACACTAACCCTAACACCCCCCTAACTTAAATATTAATTAAATAAATCTAAATAATATTTATCTTATTAACTAAATTAACACTACACTATCATTAAATAAATTATTCCTATTTAAATCTAAATAAACCCTAAGATAGCTGCAATGTAATTAATAATTACATTGTAGCTATTTTAGGATTTATTTTTATTTTACAGTTAAGTTTGTATTTATTTTAGCTAGTTAGAATAGTTATTAAATAATTATTAACTATTTAATAACTACCTAGCTAAAAGAAATACAAAATTACCTGTAAAATAAATCCTAACCTAAGTTACAATTAAACCTAACACTACACTATCATTAAATTAATTAAATAAATTAACTACAAATAACTACAATTAAATACAATTACATAAAATAACTAAAGTACAAAAAATTAAAAAGCTAAGTTACAAAAACTAAAAAAAATAAGTTACAAACATTTAAAACATATTACAACAATTTTAAGCTACTTACACCTAACCTAAGCCCCCTAATAAAATAACAAAGCCCCCCAAAATAAAAAAATGCCCTACCCTATTCTAAATTTAAAAAGTTCAAAGCTCTTTTACCTTACCAGCCCTTAAAAGGGCCTTTTGTGGGGCATGCCCCAAAGAATTCAGCTCTTTTGCCTGCAAAAGAAAAATACAACCCCCCCCAACATTACAACCCACCACCCACATACCCCTAATCTAACCCAAACCCCCCTTAAAAAACCTAACACTACCCCCCTAAAGATCATCCTACCTTTAGTCGTCTTCAGCCAGCCGACCCACCGATGGAACTGAAGAAGAGATCCGGAGCGGAAGAAGTCATCATCCAGGCAGCGCTGAAGAAATCTTCCATCCGGGCGATGTCATCTTCCAAGCGGCGTCTTCAATCTTCATCCATCCGGGGCAGAGCGGAGCCATCTTGAGACGACCTGACGCGGAGCCATCCTCTTCTTCCCGACGACTACCGACGAATGGATATTCCTTCAAGGGACGTCATCAAAGATGGCGTCCCTTCAATTCCAATTGGCTGATAGGATTATATCAGCCAATCGGAATTAAGGTAGGAAAAATCTGATTGGCTGATTGAATCAGCCAATCAGATTGACGTTCAATCCGATTGGCTGATCCAATCAGATTGAGCTCGCATTCTATTGGCTGATCGGAACAATCGGATTGAACTTCAATCTGATTGGCTGATTCAATCAGCCAATCAGATTTTTCCTACCTTAATTCCGATTGGCTGATTGAATCCTATCAGCTAATCGGAATTGAAGGGACGCCATCTTGGATGATGTCCCTTAAAGGAATATCCATTCGTCGGTAGTCGTCAGGAAGAAGAGGATGGCTCCGCGTCGGCTCGTCTGAAGATGGCTCCGCTCCGGATGGAGGAAGATTGAAGACGCTGCTTGGAAGATGACATCGCCTGGATGGAAGATTTCTTCAGCGTCGCCTGGATGATGACTTCATCGGATGGAAGACTGCTTCAGCGCTGCCTGGATGATGACTTCTTCTGCTCCGGATCTCCTCTTCGGTTCCATCGGTGGGTCGGCTGGCTGAAGACGACTAAAGGTAGGATGATCTTCAGGGGGGTAGTGTTAGTTTTTTTTAAGGGGGTTTCGGTTAGATTAGGGGTATGTTGGTGGTGGGTTGTAATGTTGGGGGGGTTGTATTTTTCTTTTACAGGCAATAGAGCTGAATTCTTTGGGGCATGCCCCGCAAAAGGCCCTTTTAAGGGCTGGTAAGGTAAAAGAGCTTTGAACTTTTTTAATTTAGAATAGGGTAGGGCATTTTTTTTATTTTGGGGGGCTTTGTTATTTTATTAGGGGGCTTAGATTAGGTGTAAGTAGCTTAAAATTGTTGTAATATGTTTTAAATGTTTGTAACTTATTTTTTTTATTTTTTGTAACTTAGCTTTTTAATTTTTTGAACTAGTTAGTTTATGTATTTGTATTTAATTGTAGTTATTTGTAGTTAATTTATTTAATTAATTTAATGATAGTGTAGTGTTAGGTTTAATTGTAACTTAGGTTAGGATTTATTTTACAGGTAATTTTGTATTTCTTTTAGCTAGGTAGTTATTAAATAGTTAATAACTATGTAATAACTATTCTAACTAGCTAAAATAAATACAAACTTACCTGTAAAATAAATATAAATCCTAAAATAGCTACAATGTAATTATTAATTACATTGCAGCTATCTTAGGGTTTATTTTACAGGTAAGTATTTCGATTTAAATAGGAATAATTTATTTAATGATAGTGTAGTGTTAGGTGTAATTGTAACTTAGGTTAGTTTTTATTTTACAGGTTAATTTCTCTTTATTTTAACTAGGCAGCTATTAAATAGTTAACTATTTAATAGCTATTGTACCTAGTTAAAATAATTTGAAAGTTGCCTGTAAAATAAAAATAAATCCTAAAATAGCTACAATATAATTATTATTTATATTTTAGCTATATTAGGGTTTATTTTAAAGGTAAGTATTTAGTTTTAAATAGGATTAATGTATTTAATAAGAGAAATATTATTTACATTTATTTAATTAATATTTAAGTTAGGGGGGTGTTAGGGTTAGACTTAGGTTTAGGGGTTAATAATTTTATTACAGTGGCGGCGGTGTAGGGGGGGCAGGATAGGGGTTTATACATTTATTATAGGTGGCGACAGTGTAGGGGGGCAGATTAGGGGTTAATACGTTTAATGTAGGTTGTGGCGGGGTCCGGGAGCGGCGGTTTAGGGGTTAAACTATTTATTTAGTTGCGGCGAGGCCTGGGATCGGCAGGATAGGGGTTAATAACTTTATTATAGAGGGTGACGGTATAGGGGGGGCAGGATAGGGGTTACTGGGTATAATGTAGGTGGCGGCGGGGTCCGGGAGCGGTGGTTTAGGGGTTAATACATTTATAAGAGTTGCGGCGGGGTCTAGGAGCGGCGGTTTAGGGGGTAAACACTTTATTTAGTTGCGGCGGTGTAGGGGGGACAGATTAGGGGTGTTTAGACTCGGGTACATGTTAGGGTGTTAGGTGTAGACAGCTCCCATAGGAATCAATGGGATATCGGGCAGCAGCGAACATGAACTTTCGCTATGGTCAGACTCACATTGATTCCTATGGGATCCGCCGCCTCCATGGCGGCGGATTGAAAACCAGGTACGCTGGGCCGGAAAAGTGCCGAGCGTACCTGCTAGTTTTTTGATAACTAGCAAAAGTAGTCAGATTGTGCCGAACTTGTGTTCGGAACATCTGTAGTGACGTAAGAATCGATCTGTGTTGGACTGAGTCCGGGGGATCGAAGCTTACGTCACTAAATTCTACTTTTGCCGGTATCTAGGGCTTGATAACTAAGGCGAATCAGCCTCGCCACAAATACGCTGCGGAATTCCAGCGTATTTGAGGTTGATGGCTTGATAAATAGGCCCCTTAGTAGGTCGGATCCAAAAGTGGTCCCCCTTGTCCATGATTGTCCTCTGTAAGTTTCTCTCCCCCATAGCGTTGTGAGGTCCATAAGTGGCCTTGGATTTCACTTGGAGGATAAACAGTCCAATGGGCAAGCAAAGTGTTTCTTCAGAAGATTTCAATGGAGCTGATGTTATGATTACCCATATGTACACAAAAGGTTATATTTCTGCTCCACAATGTATTCTATGTATTTTTTTTTCCTTGTAAATGCCATGATTTGTCTGTATGCTTTATTTTTCAAACCTCAATAAAAATACTATAAAAAAAAAAAAAAAAGAATACAAAAAGATACAAATATCTCAAATGAGTAAAACTGTGTCTTCAAGAGTAGCAGATGATGCACTTACATAGCTCACCTGTAAGATCACAGGGTCCGGTGATCAGCTTCGTAGAACTCTTTAGATGATTCTGTCCCAGTGTGTCTTCTTTTTAACCATGCTTTTTTTTTTTCTCGATCTGTCCTTTCCCCTTGATGAGCTTTGTGTATATGTCCTCTGTGCCCTAATGTTCCCTTTTCCCATCAGAGTCTGTACAGGTGAGCTATTTAAGTGCATCATCTGCTACAGCACAGATACGCAGATAAGCCTATGTCCAACATTTTGTCATTATTATTATTCCCCCTTTTTTTCCTTTCTTTCCTTTCTGATTTTTTGACTATCTTATATTCCCCTGTATACCTAATTTCACATATTTATACATATTGATTCTATGGTGATATATAACTTTATGTCAGTATATGCTTTGTGTATAACCATATATTTCCCCTGTCTGTTATCCTTTACTGACACTGACTGCCTCTGTCTCCTAAACCCAATCATGATTTTTACTACACTCCCTCCTCCCCTGCATTCAGACCTCTGTAACACTTTCTGTCTTTTTAGCCATCCTATGTTTTAAGAAATAATCTGAAAATTCCATCAAATTGGTCAGTATTGCTTCAGACTTGAAAACGGAAGATATTCTTCTGATAGCTTGTCATCTTATATATGTATAGTTAGTCCAATAAAAAGTATCATAGCTCAATGCAATACTCTTGTTATTTTGATATCTATCTATCTATCTATCTATCTATATAAACAAATCCCTATGAAGTATAAGCACAGTCTTACAGGGTTATCTCAGCTGCCAGGGTGCACTTTACAAACATATTAAGACTCCCATCATAGAAAGGCACTCGCTGGTCTTCATAAAATATAGCATTTATTCCAAATTATTAGTTAAAGGACATAACTTTTCGGTGTACCATTACACCTTTGTCAAATGTCAAAACAGGATCAAAAAACGTATCTTTGGGGATACGTTTCTTGATCCTGTTTTGACATTTGACAAAGGTATAATAGTTCCCCCGAAATGTTATGTCCTTTTACTAATAATTTTGAATAAATGCTATATTTTATGAAGACCAGCGAGCGCCTTTCTATGATGGGAGTCTTTATATATATATATATATATATATATATATATATATATATATATATATATATATATATATATATATATATATATATATATATATATATATATATATATATATATATATATATATATATATATATATAATAAATGGTTATGTTAAAAGGACATAAAACCCAAAAAAAATCTTTCAAGATTCAGATAGATAATACAATTTCAAACAACTTTCCTATTTACGTAGATTATCTAATTTGCTTCATTCTCTTTGTTGAAAAGCATATCTAGATAGGCTCAGGGATTTGGAGTTAGCTGTTGATTGGTGGCTGAACTTGTATGCTCATTTTCATTGGCTTAGAAATGTTTTCAGCTAGCTCCCAGGAGTCCACTGCTGATTCTTCAATAAAACATACCAAGAGAATGAAGCAAAATTGATAACAAAAGTAAATTGGAAAGTTGTTTAAAAATATATAATATTGTATATGTATAATCTATCTGAATCATTAAAGAAAAAAATGGGGTTTCATGTCCCTTTAAGTGTAAAAGGCTTGAAAATGCTATAGGAAAAACAATCTGTTATGCTTTTATTTATTTTTTTCATTTATAAAGGTCCTAGTATTCCAGTATTCCAACAAATACCTTGCAGACCGTAAGGAGAATGCCAGAGATATATCACACGTATGATCCTGCCGTATGAAGTATGTGGGGAAATGCTGATTTGAGCATAATAATAAAAAGTCACAGTAAAAACATCTTAATCACTTTACGTCAACTCTTTCAGTTATCTTGCCATTTTGTTATGCTGCAGAGTTGAAAGTGTTAGAAGCTTGTAATATCAGTTTATATCAAATGTTGTTAAAGGGACATGATACATGATAAGGGATTCCCCTTGGCTGAATGAAACAACTTTTTGAGTGGGAATTGTCCCTGTCAACCAGTAAACCTTAGAGTTCCATGACTCAATTTACAGTAATGTACTTTTGTTATTTTCACCTTAAACAGTTTTTACTCAACCTTTTTCATGACAAAATAAAATATATTTGTAACAGATTGAACTGCTTGTCCCCTATACACATGGTCAAAAAAATGTGATTACCATGTAATATAAATCTGCCTTTTTACCTACTTTTCATCCATTCTTGTTTGTGAAGCTTTAACTAGGAACATGAAAGACTGAATGACAAGAGAAGACATATGTGAGAGGTTCAGTGTCCCTGAAAGGAAAAGAATGACAGTGGCAGGTCAGTTGCAGAGTCAAACACTGTCATGTGTCTGTTTTACATGAATTGCATTAGCTACGTATCACAAGTGCAGTGTCTAGAACTTTTCAATCAGTGTAAAGCTCATATGATTAAAGTCAGTTTTATTTTCAGGCCAGGCTTACAGTTCTACCATAAACATTTACTGATTGATGTTCTTAAACACAAGCCACAGAACAATCTCCAGAATGTGAGATATCTACAGAAAATAAGAACAATTTGCCAAAAGAGGCAAATAATTTAAATAAAATCTTTATTCTCCTAGAGAACAAACAGCAGAATTGCATAATCAGCAAGGGCATAATAAAATGGCAATGCAATAACTCTTACTCTAAATTTTAAATGAGAAATATATATTTTTTCTAACTAAAATGAAAGTTTAATTCTATTTGCTTTCTTTCTGTATCATGTGACTGCCATCAGTCAATCACAGGCTCATATCCGTATGCACTGAATTTGTGCACATGCTCAGTAGTAGCAAAAGTGTGCAAATAAACGACTGCACAATCTGATTATGTAAGTAAATTGAAAAGTCTTTTAAAACTACATGCTCAATCTGAATCATGAAAGTTTGATTTTAAATGAAGTGTCCCTTTAACTTTGTGACAGATTAATCATGATTTTATAAAATACAGAGAATATAAAAAATGGAAAATATCTCCATTTATTGATCATGCACAGATATCCTGCTGTACGGATGACAAAAGTAGGTTTTTCATATGGGGACACCCCATTTGATCCAGATTCTGGGGACCCCCACACTGCAGATGGGGGAAGAAGACGGCAGCTTTTTCCCATCTCTCTCTCTTCCCTGTAGGCATTGTGCCCATGGTTGTCACAAAGGCTTGGGCTAAGTTTCAAAGCTTGCAGTGAGAGACAGTTAGCCAGGGAGCTTGAGTAGAGGGCTTTAGAAGCCTGTATCTCAGCTCCCAGGCCACTTATAAGGACAAGTGACCATTTTGTGTTTGAGGAAGTGGAGGATGTACCTTTAGAGTCCCCATTTCCCCCAAATAAACACAAAAGTATACAAGACCCCAATAAATTAGGGTAAAAAACTCTTTCCATTATGGGGTCTCACACCCCTGTGTTACAAACTGCTATTTGTAACTGGCCCTTTAAATGGAAAATTGCCCTGCTTCCCTGGATTTTGGAGAAGCCTATTTGCCAGCCTCCTTCCTCATGACTATGGCCCCTGGAAGATTGTGCCCCTGAGAGTATATTAACTTTTATTGGGTGTGTATGGCCCTTTAAGAACCGTCTGGGGACATATTGTGACTTTGGTGAACAATGCCCCTTTAAGACTATGTCCCCAGACCTGTGAAATGACTTGTCCCTGGCTTTCTCCCACTTGGTTCAGTTTCATTGTGTGCCATTAAGAGTTAATTTTGTTCAATTCGAAATACAAGTTTGCTGGGATCAGCTCTAATTAGGTTTAGTGATAAACCTTACCATTGTCTAATCAGACTGCTAGTGATAAGGTGGACTGCATTGTTTTATTGTGTGTAACTTGTTATCTGCTGAAGTAATGTTGTGGCCTGTCAAAGGGAGTGTCTCTCTATCTAATATCAAATGTGTGATGGGGGATTTTATGCCTCCCCCTGAGAGTGTCCTGTTTGCATGTAACCTCAATAAAAAGCAGGCTGTGTGTCCAGCACATCAGACCTATTTTGACCCTCTAACTTGCAGCTTTGACTCATGTTTGTAGGGGACAGCTGTAATCACTACAGGGATTGCTATGCTTTTCATACTCCCTTAGCTACAGGGATTGCTACAGAAGGAAGAGGTTCACCTACTGGAGCCTGGTCGTAGGTCCAGGGCGCAGAGCAGATGGCGAGATACCAGCCCAGCAGCGGTGGTTCATAGAGTCTGCATTACGTATGGTGGCTACGCAGTAGTTATAGTGTCTACGGTGCTGCTGCTCCTTGGGTGAGCGCTAGGAGCATCCTTTTCTACGGTCCAACTTCCAGCCAGCCTGGAGGCAACCGTAACATTTGGCGGCAGCGGTGGGATAGCGTCCTAGCACAAGGAGCAGCACCCCAACAGCACTGGTATCGTAGGAGAGTTATTGAGGGCAACGCTAGCCACTGCGCACCATCCCTACCTACAGCAGCATGGAGCTGACAAGACACTGGTCAGAACTCTGTGAAGAGCACCTCAACCTGATCCGTCGTTATGAGGGCGCTGATTTCGTTCCAGAGGTAAAGAGGCGGCTAGTCTGATATGGTCCAGACCCTGCACAGGAGGTAGTCAGTCGAATCATCCGAAAATTGGCTACTGAGAACGAAGCGGCACAAGCCTTTGAGCTCCAAATGTGGAGTTTGGGGGTATGGACACCTGCTCCCCAGCGAGAAAATTAGTTTTAGTGATAAACCTTACCATTGTCTAATCAGACTGCTAGTGATGAGGTGGACTGCATTGTTTTATTGTGTGTAACTTGTTATCTGCTGAAGTAATGTTGTGGCCTGTCAAAGGGAGTGTCTCTCTATCTAATATCAAATGTGTGATGGGGGATTTTATGCCTCCCCCTGAGAGTGTCCTGTTTGCATGTAACCTCAATAAAAAGCAGACTGTGTGTCCAGCACATCAGACCTATTTTGACCCTCTAACTTGCAGCTTTGACTCATGTTTGTAGGGGACAGCTGTAATCACTACAGGGATTGCTGACTATGGTGCGGCTGCTCCTTTGGTGAGCGCTAGGAGCATCCTTTTCTACGGTCCAACTTCCAGCCAGCCTGGAGGCAACCGTAACACCCTGTCAATAGTAAATGGTTGACATTTTGATGCCAATCACCTAACTTAAGTATTTACTGTATGGGGGATAATGGCCACAAAGGTGCCTATATCCCCTAAATACAGCATACAGAACACTTACACACAAAACTCCTGACATGAAAGAGGAAATTGCCCATAATCAAATGAGTGGTCTCATGACCCTTTAAATAAAAGGTGATTGCCATAGAAATAGCAATAACCTATTTAATTGGTGCCTTTACAATCATCTGAGCTATAAAAAGGGAACCTTGCACTCCAAAACATGCACTACCACAAGGCAAATTAACCCTCTTTTTTAAAGAGGCAAGGCCATTCTAATAAAGGAGGGGTTGCATTTCTGGTATTTATCCACTGACCACTGTGTTAACAATAATCACCTGTCAGAACCATAAGCATATGGAACAATATCAGGGCATGGGGTATCCCCTATGTTTTTCCCCATAATACACAGATAAACTTGAGACCCCTTATTTTAAACCAGCAATCCTAGTCTTTCAGATGAGTGACCCTGTGTCAACCCCCTGCCTGCTGATTGTCACAATAATGACAAATACCTCTTATCTTTGGCTATATTTGGAGTTCTGATGCTTTTTAAGAGGCCTTTATTACCCCCCTCACAACAACAACATATAATAATACCCTACATTTAAAAAAGAGAGGTTTCATGATTCAAATAAGGGGTTTCATGTCCTTATAGCTATGGTGTGATTGTTATAGTATGACTGATAACCTGGCAGTAACCACTTCCATCATTTATTTGTACTGTTCGTGTTGGGGCTCATAGAGCAATGTTTGTCTCAACTTAAACTAATAAAACAAAATGTAAGAATCAAAATATATGTGAGCTGAGAGAATGTAAAAAGTAATGCTATTTTGTTAAAATCTATATAGGATTACTTTTGGTACAACTATTTTATGTTTTTTTTGTTTAGTTTTTGGGCGTGCAATCTAATGTGCCACCAGATATGAGTGGTGTGTTAAGTAGTTCTATTCTTATCAGTTTAATCCCTGTTACGTCCCCTATCAGGGGGACGTGTATATGGCATCGATTTTAGGAACCGGGAGATGGAAAAAGATGCTTGGTCGGTCCTCCTACTTCAAATTTGGGGCACTGCGCATGCAATCTAATGTGCCACCAGATATGAGTGGTGTGTTAAGTAGTTCTATTATTATCAGTTTAATCCCTGTTACGTGCCTTTTTTTTGGTTTGGTTTTTGAAGCCACAGTGCAGCACCAGAAAAATTTATGTTTGTTTCCCAGGCAGAAAGTGCCCTAAAACATTGCGGCTTGAACCCTAGTTGGTGGCGGATAAGTCACGCAAGTCATCCGGAATTCAGAGATCAAATACAGCAGCGTGTGGACCATTTTTAGCCCAAGGCAGCTCATCTCATCAGGCCTTTTTTAGTCAAATGTATCGCCCGCTGTCAGCCCTTCGGGATCCATCCCTCATTCATCTTAATAAAGGTGAGGTAATCTTGACTTTTTTGACCTAGACGACTTCTCTTCTCAGTGACAATACCTCCTGCTGCACTGAAGGTCCTTTCTGACAGGACACTTGAAGCGGGGCAGGCCAGAAGTTCTATCGCAAATTGGGATAGCTCAGGCCACAGGTCAAGCCTGCACACCCAGTAGTCAAGGGATTCATCGCTCCTCAGAGTGTCGATATCTGCAGTTAAGGTGAGGTAGTCTGCTACCTGTCGGTCGAGTCGTTCTCTGAGGGTGGACCCCGAAGGGCTGTGGCGATGCGTAGGACTTAAAAAGCTCTGCATGTCCTCCATCAACAACACGTCTGTAGAGCATCCTGTCCTTGCCGGCGTGGTGGTGGGAGGAGAAGGATTACTTTCACCTCTTCCCCTGTTAGATTCCCGTTGTGCTGTGACATCACCCTTATACGCTGTGTAAAGCATACTTTTTAATTTATTTTGGAACTGCTGCATCCTTTCCGACTTGCGGTAATTCTGTAACATTTCAGGCACTTTATGCTTATACCGGGGGTCTAGTAGCGTGGACACCCAGTACAGGTCGTTCTCCCTCAGCCTTTTTATATGAGGGTCCCTCAACCGGCACGACAGCATGAAAGACCCCATTTGCACAAGGTTGGATGCCGAGCTACTCATGTCCCGTTCCTTTTCCTCAGTGATCTCACTGAAGGTATCTTATTTCCCCAGCCACGTACAACACCACGGGTACCAGATTGGTGACAACAAGCACCCTGGGATGCCTGTTGTGGTTGGTCTTCCTCCTCCTCAAAATCACATTCCTCCTCTGACTCCTCTTCCTCACAATCCTCTTCCAGCGTTGCCGCAGGTCCAGCAAGTGATGCTGATAAGGCTGTTTCTGGTGGTGACGGTGACCACAACTCTTCCTCTTCCTCTTCACGCTCATCTACGGCCTGATCCAGCACTCTTCGCAGGGCACGCTCCAGGAAGAAAACAAATGGTATGATGTCACTGATGGTGCCTTCGGTGCAACTGACTAGGTTTGTCACCTCCTCAAAAGGACGCATGAGCCTACAGGCATTGCACATGAGCGTCCAGTAACATGGCAAAAAAATTCCCCGCTCCGCAGAGGCTGTCCTATCACCCCGGTCATACAAATAGTCGTTAACGGCTTTTTCTTGTTTGATCAGGCAGTCGAACATTAGGAGTGTTGATTCCAATGTGTCGGGCTGTCGCAAATCAAACGCCTCACTGGCATGTTGTTTCGCCGCTGGATATCTGAAAAGTGCGCCATGACCGTATAGGAACGCCTGAAATGGCCACACACCTTCCTGGCCTGCTTTAGGACGTCCTGTAAGCCTGGGTACTTATGCACATGTGTCAACTTGCCCAAATTCAATGCCGCCACCAAATTTCTTTCTTGTCACTAACCACTTTGCCGATCTCCAGTTGGTGCGGAGTCAGCCACTGATCCACCTGTGCGTTCAGGGCGGACAGGAGTGCTGGTCCGGTGTGACTCTCTGCTTTCAGGCAAGTCAACCCCAAGACGGCGTGACACTGCTGTATCCGGGATGTGGAATAGTACCTGGGGAGCTGGGGGGGTGCCGTTGATGTGGAGCAAGACGCAGCAGCAGAAGAGGACTCAGCCGAGGAGGTTATGGAAGAGGATGGAGTAGGAGGAGTAGAGGAGGTGGCAGCAGGCCTGCCTGCATGTCGTGGCGGTGTCACCAACTCCTCTGCAGAGCCACACATTCCATGCTTGGCAGCCATCAGCAGGTTTACCCAATGCGCAGTGTAGGTGATATACCTGCCCTGACCATGCTTTGCAGACCAGTTATCAGTGGTCAGATGGACCCTTGCCCCAACACTGTGAGCCAGACATGCCATTACTTCCTTTTGCAAAATCGAGTACAGGTTGGAGATTGCCTTTTGTGCAAAGAAATTTCAGCCGGGTACCTTCCACTGCGGTGTCCCAATAGCTACAAATTTTTTGAATGCCTCAGACTCCACCAGCTTGTATGGTAAAAGCTGGCAGGCTAAGAGTTCAGTCAACCCAGCTGTCAGATGCTGGGCAAGGGGGTGACTTTGTGACATTGGCTTCTTACACTCAAACATGTCCTTGACAGACACCTGACTGTGGGCAGATGAGCAGGAACTGCTCAAGGCGAGACATGGAGTGGCAGATGGTTGAGAGGGGGCAAGGAGGACAGCCGTGGTTGACGTGGCTGAAGATGCTGGACCAGGAGGAGGATGGCAGCTTTGAGTTTGTGTGCTGCTTGTACTCATGTGTTGATCCCATAGGCGTTTGTGATGTGCGATCATGTGCATTCGCAAAGCAGTTGTACCTAGGTGGGTGTTGGACTTCCCACGACTCAGTTTCTTTTGGCACAGGTTTCAAATGGCATCGCTGTTGTCAGAGGCAGACACACAAAAAAAATGCCACACTGCTGAGCTATGCAATGACGGCATTCTGGTGGTGGCAACAGCATGCATTGATTGGGGTGCTGTCTGGCTGACCCCGGGTGCCGATGCATGCTGTCTGACTGTGGCACTAGCTCCTTGCGACGACCTCCCCCTCCTTCCAACTCGTCTCCTCCTCCTCTCTGTCTCCCCATCTGAACTTTCCCCCTCTTCTTCTTCTATTCTAGCGGGCACCCACGTGACATCCACGGATGCATCGTCATCATCAACTGCTTCACTTGTATCTGACAAGTCAACAAAGGAAGCAGCAGCGGGTACAACATCATCATCATCACACCGTACGTCCATTTGTGTAATGCTGCCTGACTGAGACATATCCCTGTTATCTACATCCTCTGGCAATAATGGTTGCGCATCACTATCACTCATTTCTTCCAACTGATGTGTAAATAACTTCTCTGACAGATCAAGTGAAGCGGCTGTGGTGCTAGTGTTAGTGGTGGCGGCAGGCGGGCGAGTGGTAACTTGAGAGGTGCCCGAAGCTAAGCTGGAGGAGGATGGTGCATTAAGGTTCCGAGTGGAAGCTGTAGAAGATTGGGTGTCCTGTGTTAGCCAGTCAACTATGTCCTCAGAACTGTTCGAGTTCGGGATACGTGGCCTCTGAACACTGGGCATTATTCTAGGGCCAAAGGGAATCACAGCACCACGAACACGATGGCCCCTGCGGGGTGGCCTGCCTCTGCCTGTCATTTTTAGTAGATGCTGTAGGCCTGACACACACGCTTGCAGACAACTAACTGCTATTCAAACTATTACAGTCAAAATTGTATTTTTTTTTTTAAAATGTACACTACTGTTACACCAGATATGAGTTGCCATTGGGGGGTGACACTGTGCCCTGGCAGGCAGGCACTGAAACGCACACGTGTGAAGGAAACTGACTGCTATTATTTAACACAGTCAAAAAAGTGTTGTTTTTTTTAAATCTACACTACTGTTACACCACATATGAGTTGCACTGGGTTGACACTGTGCCCAGGCAGGCAGGCAGGCAGGCACTTAAACGCACATGGGGCGCGATCCGATAAAGATCGTAGTTTGCGGCACAAGCGAGGGAACCCCCACCGCCCGTAGTTTCAGCTCGCAACTCGAGCTATCCTATATACGACGCCGTCAGATGCTAAAGTGCCGTAAGTCTGACAAACCAGCGATGTCCAGAAATCTGCGTAAGTACAAATTTCTGGAGTCGCCAGTGACTTACGGCACTTTAGAAACTGCCGGCGCCTACAAAACCTGACTAAAGTTATTAAATCTCCCGTACTGTCTAACACGCCTCCCAAACATAGCCTGACACGTCTAACCCTCTATCCGCTATCCCCCCTCACTATCCTAATAATAAAAAATGTATTAACCCCTAAACCGCCGCTCCCGGACCCCGCCGCCACCTAATACAGTTATTGACCCATAAACCGCCGCTCCCGGGCCCCGCCGCCAGCTATATTAAATCTATAACGCCATCTACCTTACCTACCCCCTAAAGTGAGCCCCTACCCCGCCGCCATCTACCTTACCTACCCCCTAAAGTGAGCCCCTACCCCGCCGCCATCTACCTTACCTACCCCCTAAAGTGAGCCCCTACCCAGCCGCCATCTACCTTACCTACCCCCCTAAAGTGAGCCCCCTACCCTGCCGCCATCTACCTTACCTACCCCCTAAAGTGAGCCCCTACCCCGCCGCCATCTACCTTACCTACCCCCTAAAGTGAGCCCCTTACACCGCCGCCATCTACCTTACCTACCCCCTAAAGTGAGCCCCTTACACCCGCCGCCATCTACCTTACCTACCCCCTAAAGTGAGCCCCTTACACCGCCGCCATCTACCTTACCTACCCCCTAAAGTGAGCCCCTACACCGTCGCCAGCTATATTAACTATATTAACCCTAATTATATTAGGGTTAATATAGTTAATATAGTTATTATATTATATATATTAACTATATTAACCCTAATTATATTAGGGTTAATATAGTTAATATCGTTATTATATTATATATATATTAAGTATAATAACCCTATCTAACTCTAACATCCCTAACTAAACTCTTATTAAAATAAATCTAATTAATATTAATATTATTAATTAAAATTTTCATATTTAAATCTAAATACTTACCTATAAAATAAACCCTAAGATAGCTACAATGTAATTAATAATTACATTGCAGCTATTTTAGGGTTTATATTTATTTTACAGGTAACTTGATATTTATTTTAACTAGGTACAATAGCTATTAAATAGTTAATAACTATTTAATAGCTACCTAGTTAAAATAATTACCAATTTATCTGTAAAATAAATCCTAACCTAAGTTACAAATACACCTACACTATCAATAAATTAAATAAACTACAAATATCTAAACTAAAATACAATAAAATAAACTAAACTAAATTACAATAAAAAACAAACACTAAATTCCAAAAATTAAAAAAAATATTACAAGATTTTTAAGCTAATTACACCTATTCTAAGCCCCCTAATAAAATAATAAAGCCCCCCAAAATAAAAAAATTTCCCTACCCTATTCTAAATTTAAAAAGTTCACAGCTCTTTTACCTTACCAGCCCTTAAAAGGGTCTTTTGCGGGGCATGCCCCAAAGAAAACAGCTCTTTTGCCTGTAAAAGAAAAAAAAAATACCACCCCCCAACATTACAACCCACCACCCACATACCCCTATTCTAAACCCACCCAAACCCCCCTTAAAAAAACCTAACACTATCCCCCTGAAGATCTCCCTACCTTGTCTTTACCCAGCCGGGCAGAACTCTTCATCCGATCCGGGCGATGTCCAATCAAGCGGCAGTGAAGTCTTCTTCCATCAGGCGATGTCTTCAAGCAAAGCGGCATCTTCAATCTTCTTTCTTCGCTCCTCCGCTGTGGAGGCTCACTTTAGGGGGTAGGTAAGGTAGATGGCGGCGGGGTAGGGGCTCACTTTAGGGGGTAGGTAAGGTAGATGGCGGTGGGGTAGGGGCTCACTTTAGGGGGTAGGTAAGGTAGATGGCGGCGGGGTAGGGGCTCACTTTAGGGGTAGGTAAGGTAGATGGCGGCGGGGTAGGGGCTCACTTTAGGGGGTAGGTAAGGTAGATGGCGGCGGGGTAGGGGCTCACTTTAGGGGGTAGGTAAGGTAGATGGCGGCGGGGTAGGGGCTCGCTTTAGGGGGTAGGTAAGGTAGCTGGTGACGGTGTAGGGAGATCACATTAGGAGGTTATACTTTTATTGTAGGTGGCAGCGGGGTCCGGGAGCAGTGGTTTAGGGGTTAAATACTTTATTAGGGATTGTGGCGGGGGATCGAGGTTGACAGGTAGATAGACATTGCGCATGCGTTAGGTGTTAGGTTTTATTTGGCAGGTAGTTTAGGGAGTTACGGGGCTCCAATAGACAGCGTAAGGCTTACTACGGCTGCATTTTGTGGCGAGGTGAAAATGGAGTAAGAAGTCCTTACGCTGTATATTGGATACCAAACTGCGCTGGTTTGGTATATCACTCTATGGGCCAAAAAACTACGGGCGAAGGCAGAAATATATGAGCGTAACTTCTAGGTTACGCCGTATATGTGATACCAAACCAGCACAAATTTCGGCGTCGCTGGCTTTTGCGGGCGACGCTGCATATCGGATCGGGCCCCACGTGTGAAGGAAACTGACTGCTATTATTTAACACAGTCAAAAAAGTGTTGTTTTTTTTAAAAATCTACACTACTTTTACACCAGATATGAGTTGCACTGGGGGTGACACTGTTGCCCTGGCAGGCAGGCACTTAAATGCACACGTGTGAAGGAAACTGACTGCTATTATTTAACACAGTCAAAAAGTGTTGTTTTTTTTTAAAAATCTACACTACTTTTACACCAGATATGAGTTGCACTGGGGTGACACTGTGCCCTGGCAGGCAGGCACTTAAATGCACACGTGTGAAGGAAACTGACTGCTATTATTTAACACAGTCAAAAAAGTGTTTTTTTAAATCTACACTACTGTTACACCAGATATGAGTGGTGGCACTGGGCAAGTGGGCACAGTATACAATGTGAGCCTGACACACACGCTGGCAGCAGCAATTAGATTACACAGGAAAAAAAAAAGCAGACTGATGTTTTAGCCCTAAAAAGGGCTTTTTGGGGTGCTGTCCTTACAGCAGAGATCAGATGAGTCCTTCGGGACTGTAGTGGACACTAAATACACTAGCCTAGCTATAGATTTCCCTATTCAATCAGCAGCAGCTACACTGTCCCTCCTCTCTCTAAGAATGCAGCTTCCAAATGAATCTAAATGGATGCTGTCCAGGAAGGTAGGAGGGTCTGGAAGGGAGGGGGTCTGCTGCTGATTGGCTGGAATGTGTCTGCTGACTGTGAGGTACAGGGTGAAAGTATTACTCAATGATGAAGAATAGAGGGCGGATCGAACATCGCATATGTTCGCCCGCCGCGGCGAACGCGAAACAAGCTATGTTCTCCGGAACTATTCGCTGGCGAACTATTCGCAACATCACTAGAGAGAAGCTTTAACAATGTAAAAGAGAGACAGCCTATTGGCTGTTCAAATCAGCCAATAAGATGTAAGCAGGCTCTCATCCTATTGGCTGATTTGAATTTTTCAGCCAATAGGAATGCAATGGTACCCCAATATAAAAGGGGTACCTTGCATTCAAGCTTCAGTGTGCGATGGTCGATCGCATTAAGAGGACAATCCGCACTGGATGTCGCCACCAGTCCTGGACAGCTCTACGCCACGGGATGAAGATAGAAGATGCCCCGCAATGGATGAAGATGTCGCCTCCTGGATGAAGACTATTCGCCGCCTCGATCAAGATGCTGATGCCCATACAAATGACCCTTTAGGGGCAATGGGTATCTTAGGATTTTTTTAGAGTTACTTTTAGGGGGACTTAGTAATTTTTAAAGGTAAAAGAGCTGTTTAACTTAGGGCAATGCCCTACAAAAGGCCCTATTAAGGGCTATTGGTAGTTTATTGTTAGGTAAGGAGGTGTTTTTATTTTGGGGGTGGCTTTTTTGTTTTTATAGGGCTATTAGATTAGGTGTAATTTTTATTAGTTTGGATAATTTTGTTTATTATTTTAATGTAATCTAACTTTTTTTTATTTTCCATAATTTTAGCGATTTTTTTTTTCTTCATAGTGTTAGGTTTTTTTAAAAAAAAATATTTGCAATTTTTTATTTTTTCGTAGTGTTAGGTTATGTTAATCTTGTAATTTAGGGTTTTTTTTTAATTTATTTTAAGATAGATATTGTAAATTTAATTTAAATTAAGGGGGTGTTAGGTTTAGGGGTTAGTAGTTTAATTTAGTAATTTGAAATGTGGGGGGCCGGCGGTTTAGAGGTTAATAGGTTTAGTTTAGTAGTAGTGATGTGGGGGGCCCAGCGGTTTAGGGGTTAATAGCTTTATATAGTGTTGGCTATGTGGGTGGGCGGCAGTTTAGAGGTGTTAGTGTACTTTGTAACATTTTAGTTATGAGTTTTGTAAAACATTTTTGTTTTGCAAAATCCATAACTACTGGTCTCAGATCGCGGAATGGATCAGGACGGTATAGGCTATAACACAAGCATTTTAGCCGGACCGCACAACCTATAATACAGCGGTATGGAAATCCCGCACTCAAAAGTCATTTTTTGAGTGCGGAATAGATTGTTGCATTACAGGCTAAAACACTTGCAGTATAGCTGTACCGCAGTGACTTGTAATACGGGAGACCTGCCATTTCATGCACAATGGCCAATTTTTCAGTGGTATAGCCTTACCGCACCATACCGCAAAACTTGCAATTTTGGTGATATTTTCTTATAACTTACATATACTGTATATGTGTTATGCAAGGCACCACTGGCACAGGAGATATCAAAATAATATTGTATTTGTGCTTTCTATGCCTTATTTCATGTATTAAAAAAAATATTCTATACCATTTGAATGAAATATTGCAGATTGGTCTATCTGAAGAAGAAGGTAAAAACAAGAATACAACCCTGCAATATATAGATAATAAGCATGGTCAACAAGAGATTCTGCGGTTATAGTGAAAATCATTCTTGCATCTTGATCTTGAATACATCAAAAATGTACTGAGCAAGAAATAAGGCATCTGCCATGCTTTCTAAAACATTTAATACAGGCACTAATGCACCTTTCAATCACTTTCCCAAGTGCGTCCCAGCTTTACCCACCTGGTGACCAGCTGCAAATTTCCCAAATTTACAGATTTGCAGATAGCACTTTAAAGGTCTAGTTTTTTTTGTTGTTGTTTTTTTAAAAAGCCAGTTTAACTGGTAATAGTTAAATCATATTTTATAATAGAACAATGGACTCGTGCTAAAAAAGCTGGAGTAAATTTTTAACTAATCAGAACATACTGTGATGGGAAATAATACTAGAATAAACAATATTCTAAACACACATGTTACATTTATTTTGAATATATAAAATAAGAGATGTGCACAATCTCACAATACACTATGGATATCCAATGAAACAATCATAAAACATAAATGCCATAAAAGTTACAAAATATCGTAAGACAGGTTAATTAGTAGATACCTGTGTATAAAAAAGGCAATACTTTAATAAGATGTATTTGACTATTTCCCAAAAAAGTTATTTGTGTAAAGATGTTATGTAAAAACCAAACTCAGATTGGTTTGCAATGCGATATCTCCTACCGTATGGTTTGCCAGTGTAGTACTCTGTGTAGGAACTTCCTGTAGCTAAGCAGGGTAGGTGCGTGTCTCGCCCAGATGGATCCAACTGTGGGCAAATGAGAGATTCCTAGTATCTGATATCAGAGGTATGAAGGACTGTTAAGGTCACGTGACTCCCGGAACCGACGTCACTGATGTTCAAACTGGGGGATTCCCTGTTAGCCAGCAAAGATAATGATGCCATCCCAATAGCTGAAAATACAAGTATGGTTGTAGCTTGTTGATCTTGAGCCTTCAAAGGTGAACATTTCTCCCAGGCAAAGTGTTGATGATTGTCGCCTGTCCACACAGGAGAGCTCCTTGATTGTTGGTTGCATGTACAAATCCTTCAATCAACGCGTTTCACCCATGTAGGCTTTTTCAAGATATGAAGGAGTCAGACTGCTTTGGTTAATTAAATATCATCCATTTTGCATTGATTAGAGGATTTTTAATTCCAATTGTGTTTCTTAATGTGATATCACCCCTTTTTGAATGTTACCCTTTTTGACTATCTTAAGAAGACAAAGACCTAGGCTACAAGCAGAGCAAAAAAAAAAATATTGCTGTGGTGCACTAACATGGCTAGAATGCAATTCACAGCGGTTCCATTTTTTTTACAAGTTCAAAGTAAAATATTAACACTTTAGCATAAGCTTTGGGAGTGCTAACATCGTAGGTGCACTTAAAGTGAATGTCAATTTTTGATGCTAAAGTGCCGGTTTTAAAAAACAGGGGCACTTTAATTCATCAAATTTACATTTCTCTCACCTGTTGAGAAAAAAAACTTACCTTTTAATCTTCACAGCAGCTCCAGCTTCCTCCACCCGTTGCTAAAGCCTCTTCCTGGGTCTAAAATGAGGAATCCGGCTTCCTCCAATCACGGCGTTGAATCAGACACTGTGATTGGAGAATGACCTATCCATCATTTCTGACATCAGAAATGGCTTGCAACGACCGGAGGAAGCTGGAGCTGCTGTGAAGATTAAAAGGTACGTTTCTTTTCACAACAGGAGTGAAATTGAAATTTTGATGAGTTAAAGTGCCCTTTTTTTAATCAAATTTTTAAAAACCGGGCACTTTAGCATCAAAATTGACATTCACTTTAATCTCTCAATTGTAATGTATTTTTGAAGTGTTTTGTGAAACTTTTTTATGCTTGTGTAAGTGTGTGTACATATGTATGGGCATGTATGCATTTATGCACACACATTCACATATATACATATACATACACATACAAACATACACACATAAATGTACACCTTTGAACCCTTCCCAGTCCAACACCTTGTAATATACTGTATCCCTTGAAAGAAATGTTTAAACATTTATTTTAATATTTAATATAACTGCATGTAATAGACACTACTATAAAGAATAATATGCACAGATGCTGATATAAACATCCAGTATAAAACCTTTTAAAAACTTATTTAGAAGCTCCCAATTTATCACTGTTGATGAGGTAGTCTGGGACACCGACTGAAAGGGGCTGTTTAAACAAAAAGAGCAGATACTTCCCACCTCCCCCCTAACCTGCATATGAAAAGACAGATAACATAAACAGGAGCCAGCAGGAGTCTGTAAACACGCGTATACATCTGACACTGTGGGGCTTGGTTAGGAGTCACAATGTTCTTAAAAAATAAGCAAAACAATACATTTTTATCAAAAATACTACCAGATAGGCTATATCATTTTTGTGACGAAAAATCTTGTGTACCAATGTCCCTTTAATTGATTATATTATAACATGTGTTTTGTTATGTATTTATTCTAGTCTTTAGACTTTTCTTCAGGTCCTCCAAGCGCACTAAAATTTTTCAAGCGCTGTAATATGTTGCACTCGTGCACATAATTTAACACTTGTAATTAGAGAGATGATAGAACACTGTGTGATAGCCATTAGGATTAGGTGTTAAAAAAATTTGGCTGCATTAACATTGTCTGGTAAATCTTTTTTTACCGTTGACTTGTAGTAATACCAGATGGTGCGCTATTCTTAGCGTAAGCTCACAATATAGATAGCTCCCCCTGCAATATCATTTGAGCTTGTAATCTAGGCCATAATATTTTAGGTGTCTTTGATTTGAGAAGGAGTAAAATTGCAAATATTTTATCTTCAAAAAAATTGAGTGGTCTTTTCCAGGGATTTATGCTTTCGGCAGAATGTAACTATTTGTGTATTTGTAGTTAATTAACTAAACTGTTTATTCACTCTACTGTCTAAATAAAGCACAAATATGTTTTGAATAAAATATGCACTTTTTTCTCTAAATGGAGAATATGTAGGGCACAGTTACATTGTAAATCACAGTGCAGACAGGCTCCGGTATTGCTGTGATCTTAAGCAACAGAGGTTACTTCTTTATTGTCTATTTTAACCAAGCTTATATCATTAAACAGTGAGTAAATAGATTGAGATGACAGTAAACTGTCCAGTTTTGTTTATTCATTTAAATGGCAAACTGTCAATGCATTTTACCTGTCAAGAATAAACATTAGTTAACTTTCTTTGTCTGACAAGAGAATCCCTCCAGTATGTACAGGTCTATGCCGTGAATGCTTAATATATTGTGATAAAAAATTTGATAAATCGGTAAATTGTGTTTTCTTTTGTAAATCATCTAACTAGTTATTAAACAGATGTATTTGCATGAGTGTTGGGTCTTGTCTAAAGATATGACAAACTGTTCCAAACAGCTAATTATTAATATAACATGTTATTGATGGTGTACAAATGTATATTTGTTTAGAAGACAATTAACATTAATACAACAGGACTTCACAAATGTGGAAAGGAAAAAAGGCAGCCAACATCTTTGTCATGGTCCTTCACAGAAAAAAAAAGGATCAGCTAGAAAACATTCGGCTAGATTACGAGTCTTTGGTAATGAGTAAAAAAACAGCATTAAGCCTTATAACGCTGCTTTTTTACTACCGCTGGTAATACGAGTCTTGCAGATTTAGGGGCACCGCACACTTTTTTTGGCCTTACTGCAAATCAACCTTACTCAAATTTGCGTATAGTCTTTTTTCTATGGGACTTCCATAGCGCCGGTATTACTAGCTTGTCCTGGGAGGCCAAAAAAGTGAGTTGGTACACCCTATCCCGTCAAGATTCGTACCGCATTTTAAAGTCAGTAGTTATGAGTTTTACACTACAACGCTGGTAGCATAAAAACTCATAACTAAAACTGTCACAAAGTACACTAACAGCCATAAACTACCTATTAACCCCCTAAACCGAGGCCCTCCCCGCATCGCAAACACTAAAATAAAATTATTAACCCCCTAATCTGCCGCTACGGATATCGCCGCCACTAGAATAAACATATTAACCCCTAAACCGCCACACTCCCGCCTCGCAAACACTATTTAAATATTTTAAATATTATTAACCCCTAAACTGCTGTCCCTAACATCAATCCTATTGGCTGATCAATCAGCCAATAGGATTGAGCTTGCATCCTATTGGCTGTTCCAATCAGCCAATAGAATGCAAGCTCAATCCTATTGGCGGATTACATCAGCCAATAGGATTTTTTCAACCTTAATTCTGATTGGCTGATAGAATTCTATCAGCCCATCGGAATCTAAGGGACGCCATCTTGGATGACGTCATTTAAAGGAACCTTCATTCAGCAAAAAGACATCGATTGAAGAGGATGCTCCGTGTCACATGTCTTGAAGATGGAGCCGCTCCGCGTCGGAAGGATGAAGATAGAAGATGCCGTCTGGGTGAAGACTTCTGCCCGTTCTGGAGGACCACTTCTGCTGCTTCGTTGAGGACATTCTTGCCACTTGGATGAAGACTTCTCCCAGTAAGTGGATCTTCGGGGTCTCAGTCTCTGGGCGAACTGATAGGTCCCAGTCTGCTGTGAGTGCACCTGCAGGTGCATTGGATCTTGAATCTTTCTACAAGTTCTTCCAAGGATCCTGATTGATTGCTGAGTTCTTCAGTGAGCTGGACCACTAGAAAACTCGAAATCTAGCTGATTGTTGTTCTGATGAATGGAAACTTTAATGCTTGAGACCATACTAGAGAAGCCCTTAAAGGGACATTGTACATTAGATTTTTCTTTGCATAAATGTGTTGTACATGATCCATTTATATAGTCCATCTGGGGCTGTTTTTGAAAAATGTATAGTTTTGCTTATTTTTAGATAACATGGTGCTGATTTTCAGACTCCTAACCAAGCCCCAAAGTTTTTAGATGTATACTGATG
The DNA here is from genome assembly GCF_027579735.1 of Bombina bombina. Lineage (NCBI taxonomy): Eukaryota > Metazoa > Chordata > Amphibia > Anura > Bombinatoridae > Bombina > Bombina bombina. Next base: position 407,578,167 of record NC_069499.1, read on the forward strand.
TATACAGGACTTCAGATTGCTTCTGTTTGTATAATAGGCTTTTCATATGTAAGGGAGGGGAGTTTCTGCTCTCTGCCCCCTTTCTGTGGGTGTTCCAGACTAACCTCATCAACAGTGCTAAATTGGGAGCTTCTAAGTAAGTTTTAAAAAGGTTTTATACTAGATTTTCTATAGGTGTATCAGTTCATATCATTCTTTTTAAAGTAGTGTCTATTACATGCTGTTAAAGTGACAGTCTAGGCCAAAATAAACTTTCATGATTCAAATAGAGCATGTAATTTTAAAACAATTTTCCAATTTACTTTTATCACAATTTTGCTTTGTTCACTTGGTATTCTTAGTTAAAAGCTTAACCCCTAGGAGGTTCATATGCTAATTTCTTAGACCTGGAAGGCCACCTCTTTTCAGAATGCATTTATAACCGTTTTTCACCACAAGGGTGGTTGTTAGTTCATGTATTTCATATAGATAACACCTGTGCTCGTGCACGTGAAGTTATCTGGGAGCAGGCACTGATTGGCTAAACTGCAAGTCTGTCAAAATAACTGAAATAAAGGGGCAGTTTGCAGAGGCTTAGATAAAAGATAATCACAGAGGTTTAAAGTATATTAATATAACTGTGTTGGTTATGCAAAACTGGGGAATGGTAAAAAGGGATTAATCTATCTTTTAAAACAATAAAAAATTCTGTGTAGGCTGTCCCTTTAAATTAAAATTGGTGGTATACTGTCCCCTTTAAGAGAAAAAATGTGTTATGCAGTGTACCTCAAGCTAACCTTTATGTAAATTGTAAGGAATTCAGTCAGCTTTTGAGCATTTATCCATTATTAGAATGTGGTCATTTCTTAATAAGATTTCATATTCAACAGCTGTGTAATCATTTCTTAATTTTAATTTTATTTGATTTGTTTTTTATTCACATATATTTATCAATTGAAATGATTTCATTTTTATTTTTCTAGGTTCATGTTTAGAGGAGCATGCATGTGAGCATGCACAGGCTAACAGTTAACTTCCTGGCAAAACCCATCAACCCCATCAGCCCTAGTCTTTTATCTTTGATCAAATTTTACACATCAGGTTCTAGGGCCTGCACTTTGGCTTGAATGAGTAATAGAGTGTTGGTCTTGGTTGCCTCAGAGCTACTAGCCAAGCAGAAACAGAACCCTGCATCTAGGCATTCCGTTAGTAGGTGTGACGGTAGACATAGCGACACCACCACTGTAGAGGAGGGTGCTGGTTCTGGCTGCCTCACAGAGGAAAAACAGGCAGATTATTTAAGCAGCAATGGGGCAAGGTGGGAGGGCATGGAGCTTTATCCAAGGCAAGGCCTTGACTTCACTTTAACTTAGTTGTTTCCTGTTTTTGGAGAGATAAGGTCCATAAATGTTTGTATACAAAGGTTTGATGGTTGTATGGATTTCCGATATTTTTTACATTAAGAAACAAAAGAAAATAGGATGGCAGCGGGTACGTTTGGTCCAAAGTGTGTGTTTAGAACAGGATTTAGAAAGATAAAGGATATAAGGATATGAAAGAGAGTGGCTGAAGACATAAGTTAGGACTTGGAACAAGTGAGTGCAAGGTAAGGCAAAGAAGGACATATGAGGGTGGCATCATACCTACCTTGATCTTGCAACAATGAAGTCCTACCACAAAGTTGCAGAGATGGGGGTATATTTACCATGGTGCAGACAGACATGATCCGCTATAGCAAATCATGCCCGCCGCACATCGCATACGCTGTCGGCATTTATCATTGCACCAGCAGTTCTTGTGAACTGCTGGTGCAATACCGCCCCCTGCAGATTCGCGGCCAATCGGCCGCTAGCAGGGGGTGTCAATCAACCCAATTGTATTAGATCGGGCTGATTGCTGTCCGTCACCTCAGAAGTGGGCGGACGAGTTAAAGGGGACAGTTTACTCAAAAATGTTCTCCCCTTCAATTTGTTCCCAATGTTCCACTTTACCTGCTGGAGTGTATTAAATTGTTTATAAGTATTTCCATTGCCCTTATATTTGCTTTTGAAATAGCTTATAGCCAGTGGTTTCCACACCTATCCTTAAAGTTTTTGGCCTCAAGGCCAAGCTGTGTTAACACAGCCAGTAGAATAAATTAGACTCCCAGTGGGTTATAGAAGAGATGAGGTAATAAAATGTTAATTTTCCATTGTTCTCTACAAGTTTTGGTGATTGGTTTATGGACATATATAAGATAAAGAAGCATGTACAGTATAAGTACACAATGTGATAAAGCAATGAAATCTGATTAAACCTACAAGCTCAACCCATTTTATTAAGTTTTGGCTTCAAAATACAAAATCAGCTAATTCATATACACAAATAAACCTTAACCCTTTGAGTGCTAAGCACTTTCCCACCTGGGTACTAAGCTGTTTAAAGGTTTTTTTTATTTTTTATTTTTCTAACTTTTTAAAAAAAAATTAACTTTATTTTTCTTTTTCCAGATCCCCAATACTTACATGGTTGGAAAAGCTTTTGGTTGATTGCCGATCCAACGGTGGGTCTTGGGGGTCTGTAGCTGCTTAGATGCCTAAGATACAGGCTTCTAAGCAGCATGCCCCCTTTTCCTATATTTAACATTGTTAAGTTTAAATAAAGTTGCGCAGTGACGTCACCACACATAACATAAAGCCCCAGCGATGCCTGTCACTATACAGGCCCGATCGCCAGGGTAGAAGTGGGTGGGAGACCCCAGATCTCCCTTAAGGTGGGGGAGTGCTAGCGACGGCTCTGAGCCGTCATTAGCACCTGAGTGGAAAACTCTGCGACAGCTCAGAGCCGTCGTTAGCTTTCAAGGGGTTAAAAAGCAAAATCTCATACATTTTATACTCTGAGATGGTAAAAAAAGTAATTGGAAACACATTAAGGGAAAAACAATTTATAGTATACTGTCCCTTTAAGGAGCAGCGGTCTTAGGACCACAGCTTCTTAACTTCCGCTTCAGGCGGAACTGAAGCGAAGTGGGTCGAAAGCTGCATCTGCTGCTTCATAAATAGACCCCATAGTCTTACAGAGAGCAATCTTGGGCTTGCTGATACCCCTATTCCCAAACAATCTTTAAGCAACAACACTGCAGCTGGTTTCCATTTTAGGTAAGTGGATTGGGGTTAGGGTTACAGTTGTGTTAGGGGTCAGAGTTAGGTTTTGGGATTTCCTTTGGGAAGTAAATGTATTTGTTTTAGCATTGTCAAAAAGGTTAACTCCTTGGATTCCTGAAAGGATTGCAATGTTTTGGTCAAGGAATTAACAAAACTCCCCTCAATTTCCACATTTTCACCTAAGGAAGCAAAGCAGCCGCACTATAGTTATGGGGCGCGATCCGATATAGATCGTAGTTTGCGGCGCAAGCGAGGGAACCCGTGTCGCCCGCAGTTTCAGCTCGCAACTCGAGCTATCCCATATATGGCGCCGTCAGATGCTAACGTGCCGTAAGTCTGACAAACCAGCGATGTCCAGAAATCTGCGCAAGTACAAATTTCTGGCGTCGCCAGTGACTTGCGGCACGTTAGAAACTGCCGGCGCCTACAAAACCTGACTAAAGTCTAAATCACCCGCACTGTCTAACACGCCTCCCTAACATAGCCCCGACAACGGTCTAACCCTCTATCCGCTATCCCCCCCCTCACTAAGCCTAACAATAAAATATGTATTAACCCCTAAACCGCCGCTCCCGGAGCGCCGCCGCTACCTAATAAAGTTATTAACCCCTAAACTGCCGCCAGCTATATTACATCTATAACCCCCTAAAGTGAGCCCTAACACCGCCGCCATCTACCTTACCTACCCCCCTAAAGTGAGCCCCTACCCCGCCGCTATCTATTTTAAAATTATTAAACCCTAATCTAATCCCCCTACCCCCGCCGCCATCTATATTAAATTATTTAACCCCTAAAATACTAAACTATCCCTACCACTAAACCTAAGTCTAACCCCTACAAATAGCCCTGAAAAGGGCTTTTTGCGTGGCATTGGCCCCAAAGTAACCAGCTCTTTGCCAGCCCTTAAAGGGCTTTTTTGCGGGGCATGCCCCCAAAGTAACAGCTCTTTTGCCAGCCCTTAAAAGGGCTTTTGGCAGGGCTTTGTCACAAAGTAAACTGCTCTTTTGCCTACAATCTACATCCCCCTACACCGCGGGCCACCTATAATAAATGTATTAACCCCTAATCTAATCCCCCTACACCGCCGCCAGCTATATTAACTATATTAACCCTAATTATATTAGGGTTAATATAGTTAATATAGTTATTATATTATATATATAAACTATATAAACCCTAATTATATTAGGGTTTCATATAGTTAATATCGTTATTAATATTATATATATATTTAGTATAATAACCCTATCTAACTCTAACATCCTAACTAAACTCTTATTAAAATAAATCTAATATTAATATTATTAATTAAAAATATTCCTATTTAAATCTAAATACTTACCTATAAAATAAACCCTAAGATAGCTACAATATAATTAATAATTACATTATAGCTATGTTAGGGTTTATATTTATTTTACAGGTAAAATTGTTTAATTATTTTAACTAGGTATAATAGCTATAAAATAGTTATTAACTATTTAATAGCTACCTAGTTAAAATAATTACCCAATTACATGTAAAATAAATCCTAACCTAAGTTACAAATACACCTACACTATCAATAAAATTAAATAAACTACAAATATCTATCTAGAATACAATTAAATAAACTAACTAAATTACAAAAAAAACACTAAATTACAAAAAATAAAAAAAAGATTACAAGATTTTTAAGATAATTACACCTATTCTAAGCCCCCTAATAAAATAATAAAACCCCCAAAATAAAAAAAAATCCCTACCCTATTCTAAATTAAAAAAAGTTCAAAGCTCTTTTACCTTACCAGCCCTTAAAAGGGCCTTTTGTGGGGGCATGCCCCAAAAGAAAACTGCTCTTTTGCCTGCAAAAAAACCACAATACCACCCCCCAACATTACAACCCACCACCCACATACCCCTAATCTAACCCAAACCCCCCTTAAATAAACCTAACACTACCCCCCCCTGAAGATCTCCCTACCTTGCCTTCACCCACCCGGGCAGAACTCCCTCATTCCGATCCAGGCGATGTGTTCCAGCAAGCGGCAGAGAGTCTTCTTCCATCGGCGATGTCTTCAAGCAAATCGGCATCTTCATTCTTCTTAGTTCGCTCCTCCGCCGCGGAGCATCCTTCCGGCACGACGACTTCCCGACGAATGAGGTTCCTTTAAATGACGTCATCCAAGATGGCGTCCGCCGAATTCCGATTGGCTGATAGGATTCTATCAGCCAATCGGAATTAAGGTAGAAAAATCTGATTGGCTGATTGAATCAGCCAATCAGATTCAAGTTCAATCCGATTGGCTGAACCAATCAGCAATCGGATTGAACTTGAATCTGATTGGCTGATTCAATGTTGGTGCGCTGGGAATATCTAGCTATGTTTCACATGCACGTGCAGAGAACAGTTTTAACACTAAAACAGTGATAACTTTAACTAGAAGAATTTTTGGTGCCAATTAAGTACATGGTGAATCAAATCATTAATTGACCCATGTTTTGGACTTGAACTGTAGCTAACTTTTGGGGATATTTGACTTTCCTTATTAATGCTATAAACATATACAGGGATGAACATAGATCCCTATACGTAATCCATGGTAACATATAACCACCTAATTAGCGGTATTACCCTCTAGTAGAGGTGTTGTTCATCTGATACTGTTTGTTTAATCTATAAGGTATTTAATATAAATGCAATACATGTTTTTGATTGAAGCACACTGTATAGATCCTCATTTGGATTACCAAGGTGACAGATTCCTGCTGTTTGCAGGGTCGCCCTCTGGTAAGAGGTGTTACAGTGTCTTTAAACATACATTTAAATATATGTTTCTAATTAATTTGTTAGCAAACTGGCCATGCTTTTTACCTAGGGTTTGTGGGATTATTTTCTTGTGTGTTGATAGAGTATACTTGTGTTAACCCCTGGTGGCACCCTTTGTGCTATAATTAATATACAGCTAGATTACGAGTTGTGCGTTAGGCTTAAAAAGCAGCGTTGGCCGGTTCTTTAACGCTGCTTTTTAACGCCCCGTGGTATTACAAGTGTTGAAGGTACAGGCTCACTGCTCACTTTTTTTGGGCCAGACTTGGAAATTACCTGCAAATCCACTTACGTAAATTGCGTATCCTATTTTTTTTAATGGTACTTGCATAGCACCGGTATTACGAGTCTGCCAAAAAGTGAGTGGTACACCCTCTCCTGTCAAGACTGGTACCCACTACTGCATTTTAAAGTCAGTAGTTAAGAGTTTTACACTACACACGCTGTAGCATTAAAACTCTTAACTAAGTGCTAAAAAGTACACTAACACACAATAAACTATTCTATTAACCCCTAAACCGAGGCCCTCCCGCATTGCAAACACTAAAAAAATTTTTTAACCCCTAATCTACCGACTGACATCGCCGCCACTATAATAAATATATTAACCCCTAAACTGCCGCACTTCCCCGCCTTGCAAACATTAGTTAAATATTAACCCCTGATCTGCCGGCCCTAACATCGCCGCCACCTACCTACATTTATTAACCCCTAATCTGCCGCCCCCAACGTCCGCCGCCACTATATTAAGTTATTAGCCCCTAAACCTAAGTCTAACCCTAAACCTAACACCCACTAACTTAAATATAATTAAAAGAAAATGAAATAAATATTCCTATCATTAACTAAATTATTCCTATTTAAAACTAAATACTACTATAATACTAATAGTTACATTGTATCTAGCTTAGGGTTTATTTTTATTTTACAGGCAAGTTTGTATTTATTTTAACTAGGTACAATAGTTATTAAATAGTTTATTAACTTATTTAATAACTCCTAGCTAAAATAAATACAAAAGTACCTGTAAAATAAAACCTAACCTAAGTTACAATTACACCTAACACTACACTATAATTAAATTAATTCCCTAGGATATAATGTTGTATTTTTTGCCTACATTTGTTTATGGTCACATTTCTGATATCAACATTCTGTATGTTTTGTATCCTCAGTACTTGTTTGTTTTTTTGCGCTTGTTTGCAATTTTCCTCAATAAAACATTTAAAAAAAAATTTTTTTAAATAAAATAAAATAAAAATAAATTAAACAATACAATTAAATAAAATTATCTAAAGTACAAATACAAAAAAAACACAAAATTACAGAAAATAATAAACAAATTACAAGATTTTTAAACTAATTACACCTAATCTAATCCCCCTAACAAAATAAACCCCCCCCCCCAAAATAAAAAAGCCCTACCCTCCACTAAATTACAAATAGCCATTAAAAGGGCTTTTGCGGGGCATTGCCCTAAAGTAATCAGCTCTTTTACCTGTAAAAAAAATTACAAATCCCCCCCCCAACATTAAGAATCCCCCACCCACACAACCAAACCTAGTCTAAAAACCCACCCAATACCCCCTTAAAAAAAACCTAATGCTAACCCCTTGAAGATCACCTTACCGGGAGAAGTCTTCATCCAACTTGGCCAAAGTCCTCAAACGAAGCGGGAGAAGTCTTCATCCAAGCCGGGCAAAGTGGTCTAATAGAATCCTATCAGCCAATCGGAATTGAAGGGACGCCATCTTGGATGACATCATTTAAAGGAACCTTCATTCAGTGTTAGCCGTCAGATGAAGAGGATGCTCCGCGTCGGATGTCTTGAACATGGACCCGCTCCACGCCGGATGGATGAAGATAGAAGATGCCGTCTGGATGAAGACTTCTGCCCGTCTGGAAGACCACTTCGTCCGGCTTGATTACTTTGGGGCAATGCCCCGCAAAAGGCCCTTTTAAGGGCTATTTGTAATTTAGTTTAGGGTAGGGCTTTTTTTTATTTAGGGGGGCTTTTTTATTTTGTTAGGGTATTAGATTGGGTGTAATTTGTTTAAAAAACTTGTAATTTGTTTCTTATTTTCTGTAATTTAGTGTTTGCTTGTTTTTGTACTTTAGCTAATTTTATTTAATTGTATTTAATAGTATTTAATTTAGGGAATTAATTTAATTATAGTGTAGTGTTAAGTGTAATTGTAACTTAGGTTAGGTTTTATTTTCCAGGCACTTTTGTATTTATTTTAGCTAGGTAGCTAGTAAATAGTTAATAACTATTTACTAACTATTCTACCAAGGTAAAATAAATACAAACTTGCCTGTAAAATAAAAATAAACCCTAAGATAGATACATTGTAACTATTAGTTATATTGTAGCTAGCTTAAGGTTTATTTTACAGGTAAGTATTTAGTTTTAAATAGGAATAATTTAGTTAATGATAGGAATTTTAGACTTAGGTTTAGGGGTTAATAACTTTAATATAGTGGCGTTGACGTCGGGGATGGCAGAATAGGGGTTAATAAGTATAATGTAGGTGGTGGCGATGTTAGGGCCGGCAGATTAGGGGGTTAATAATATTTAACTAATGTTTACGAGGCGGGAGTGTGGCGGTTTAGGGGTTAATATGTTTATAGTGGTGGCGACGTTGGGGGCGGCAGATTAGCGGTTAATAAATATAATGTAGGTGTCGGCAATGTTAGGGACAGCAGATTAGGGGTTCAAAAATATAATGTAGGTGGCGGCGGTGTCCGGAGTGGCAGATTAGGGGTTAATAAGTATAATGCAGGTGTCAGCGATGTCGGGGGCGGCATATTAGGGGTTAATAAGTGTAACTACAGAAGTGAATGAAACAAAAAAGAAGGCACCACCATAGTGCACAATCAATAGCATAAACACGCCATCAGCGCAAGTATTGCTATACTTACAGGATCCAGGACACTTGAGAAGTGTCACAAAATGCCTCCTGGACTTTTAGGAGTCATCCAGATAACTCTTGCTCTCGCAGTTTTAGATCAACAGGTTCTGAGTGGAATGTGCGTGCCGTGCTGGTGCTTCTCTTGGCTTGCACACACCATTTTCTGTATTCTACCTGTGTGCCGCAGTACTAGACTTCCCCAGCCCGAATGTTACTCGGTGTAACACACAAGATTTGCACTGACCGCAAGCTGAACAATACACCAAAGTGTATGTAAATACATTCGTGGAAAAAAGTCTTGTAAAATATATAACGACTTTATTTGTAACACAACGTTTCTCGGTCTCACACGACCATTTCATCAGGTGCATATTAACAAATGAATTTCCACAAACTTATAACACGGAGATCGGTGTCTACTACTATACACAGCGCATGCGTGAAGGTGTGTCCAATTATTAGCATTTCATTGGTGCTTAACTTACAAATCACAGTACGCTATTTTGTATGTGCCTCTCCGTATGATATTATGAATGAGATTTTACTGTGGTCTACAGCAATAGCATGTAATGCGTAGAATACCATCGACCACAATTTAGAAACTTATACGTAATCATACTCGTTATTAATTTATTGAGTATGTATAAATCTATAAAACTAAATAATAGCACAATGGAGGTGTGCATAATAAAGATGAAAACACATATAAAATTGTAATCTAGTTGTGCTTGTCACAGGAAAGGTTAAATATTTGAAACATTAAAGTCCCGATGGTGCATATAATGGGATTAGAGGAAACTAAGAATGGGCACAACCTCATTCATCGCAGTGGCCTATTTGACAATCAACGATGGTAACAACCAACCTTTTGGATTTGGAAACTCCGATCCTTGTCCCCCTTTGGTCTAAATGCACATATTGATATGGCAGCATTCAATAAATGTCCTGCTTTATTTGGATGGCTGTCTTTTATGTATATATTTAAACATATTTATATATGTGTCTATGTGTGTTTCTTTATGAACAACTTTGACTTTAGAACTTCAGTTTTGCCCGCAGGTTGAAATTTTTTTAGATTCCCTGGGTATGTTACATATACCCCACCAAGCCTAGGAGTGACGAGGTTTATATGAAATAGATATGGAGGTTTTTCACAGTACCTATCTCCTTCTTTGCCCATTATCTTTTTAACCCATCATAATAAATGGTCATATATCCCACTTCCCAATTGGTTATGCTATGTTAGATATTGAGGTCGTTCATAGTATTAACCACCACCTAGGAACTACCCAGACATCAGTTGCCCCTAGATCCGTAAAACATTTAGCATAAACTTAGTGATTACACTTACGGTCGGATAGACTATCCCTGACACCTCAGACTTTTAAAAAAAGTACAATTTTTTATTTCAGATTGATATAATGGTTATTACATATATATATGCACACAAATAATATGTTTGTCAAGACTATGTCAAAATAAGCACATTGCATATTGGTGTTAATATATACATATTTTTCATAGGATCTATCTGTTTGTACTGTGTGTCATTTTATTTTCATGTCATGTGAAGATTTAGGAAGAGTTTGGGCATTGATTCAATTTGCCGTACACTTATGATGTGATAGGAACTGGCTGGCTGTCTGTCTTAAATTGTACTGGGTTATATTTTAGAGGCTTTCATTAATTGTATTATGCAGGCATTATATCCATGCTTTCTAGGAGATATTCGAGTATGTATATTTTGCAATTTTATCATGGAACATATATACCTAGATCTCTTGATTATTTAGGTTTATTTTTATAATTATTTTTCATTGTTCATGATCAAATTTTAACGTTCCATTTTTTTTTTTTTAATTTTTATTATTTATTTATATCAACAATACAAAATTCAAATACATAATTGCTTTACTTTTTTTTTTTTTTTTTTTAATTTTTATTATTTATTTATATCAACATTAACGTTCCATTTTAACGTTCCATTTATAATTTGTTATTTATAATTTTTGGTTGTTACCATCGTTGATTGTCAAATAGGCCACTGCGATGAATGAGGTTGTGCCCATTCTTAGTTTCCTCTAATCCCATTATATGCACCATCGGGACTTTAATGTTTCAAATATTTAACCTTTCCTGTGACAGGCACGAATCGATTACAATTTTATATGTGTTTTCATCTTTATCATGCACACCTCCAATTGTGCTATTGTTTTAGTTTTATAGATTTATACATACTCAATAAATTAATAACAAGTATGATTACGTATAAGTTTCTAAATTGTGGTCGATGGTATTCTACACATTACATGCTATTGCTGTAGACCACAGTGCAATCTCATTCATAATATCATACGGAGAGGCACATACAAAATAGCGTACTGTGATTTGTAAGTTAAGCACCATTGAAACGCTAATAATCAGGCACACCTTCACGCATGCGCTGTGTATAGTAGTAGACGCCGATCTCTGTGTTATAAGTTTGTGGGAATTCATTTGTTAATATGCACCTGATGAAATGGTCGTGTGAGACCGAGAAACGTTGTGTTACAAATAAAGTCGTTATATATTTTACAAGACTTTTTTCCACAAATGTATTTACATACACTTTGGTGTATTGTTCAGCTTGCGGTCAGTGCAAATCTTGTGTGTAACACCGAGTGTGTTGCATTCAGACTGGTGAAGTCTATTACTGCGGCACACAGGTAGAATACAGAAGACATTGTATGCAAGCCAAGAGAAGCACCAGCACGGCACGCACATTCCACTCAGAACCAGTTGATCTGAAAGTGCGAGAGCGAGAGTTATATGGATGACTCCTAAGAGTCCACGAGGCATTTGTGACACTTCTAAAGTGTCCTGGATCCTGTAAGTATAGCAATACTTGCACACTGACGCGTGTTGTTTATGCTATTGATTGTGCACTATGTGGCACCTTCTTTTTTGTTTTACTTCTGTAGATTTCTTCACCTTGGGACACCAACAAGCATTTTGAAGGCAGCTGCCTGCCACCCACCTCTAACACTAAGGAATCATCTGTTTGCTGGGGTTCCAGACCTCATTTTGGAATCTTAATCACATCACTATAGATAAGTGTTTGGTTTATTTTGGGGGTTCCAGACCTCTTTTGGGACTTCCTTGCATCACTTTACACAAGTGTGTTTGATGTTTTACACATATTATTATTAATGTCACTATATTTTGATGTTGTATTTCACTTGATATCGGTCAAGATCTAGTTATTTAGATTCACATTAATATTTTTTTCTTCCTCTTTTTTTGGCGCACTGATTTTATATTAATATTTTGTTGGTTAATAAGTGTAAGATTAGTGTTTAGACTCAGGTTCATGTTAGGGTGTTAGGTGTAGACATAAAATGTATTTCCCCATAAGATCAATGGGGCTGCGTTAAGGAGTTTTACGCTGCTTTTTTGCAGGTGTTAGACTTTTTTCAGCAGGCTCTCCCCGTTGATTCCTATGGGGAAATTGTGCACAAGCACGTTACACCAGCTCACCGCTACGTAAGCAAGCGCTGGTTTTGGAATGCGGTAATGAAACACAATTTTGCTCAATGCTCACTTCTTGTCCTGGTTTGTAAAAACTCGTAATACCAGCGATGTCTGTAAGTGAGCGGTGAGACAAAACTGCTCGTTAGCACCGCACACACCTCTAACTCAAAACTCAAAATCTAGGTGATGGTAATTAACTGCTGAAATCCCTGTCTGTTTTGTGAGTATGTACCATTACTCTCTTATATCCTCTCTATTTTAATTAACTATTACATGTGATTTAAAGGGTCTGCACCACCTGTATATTTTGATACTCAGATAAAATTATGCTCCTTTTCCCAATTTTGGTAGAATATATATATATATATATATATATATATATATATATATATATATATAATATATATATATCATAGCTCTGAGAAAGCAGGTACGGGTCTCAGTATCAGGCTGCACTGGGGTGGTGCATGTGGAGACCTGTAAAGGACCTGTCTGCATGGAAGTTAAAGGTCTGGTGAGAAAAAAAAACTTGTTTTGTAAAAGCTGTGAATGTTTGTTTTTCACTGGGGCCAGAGTAGCTGGACCAGTAATAGTAGTTAGGGAAACAACTGTTAGTCTCCTAACAGGAGTAGGCCTTTTTGTTTTGTATTTTCTGTTGCTGATGAAAAGCATTTTTCATTTATAGGGGGAAGTATACCCTGACTTTGGAAAAGAGACTGTTTTACTTTTGTTAAAGAAAAGTTTCATACAAAATACAGTTGCCTGACCATATTTGCAGTGGCCTTTCCACAAATGGTGTCCAGAAATGGGATTCTGATCTAAAAAAAGTGCAGGCAGTGTTGGACACATTTAGAAAGACGGGGCTGACAGCCAACCCTTTAAAATATACTATCAGTTGGCTGAGGCTAAATACTTGGGATATGTGGTTGGTAAAGGAATGGTAAAGCCCCAACTTAACAAGATAGAAGCTATACAGCACTGTCCAAGGCCACTGAGGAAGAAGCAAATCAGAGTCTTTCTAGGTATCGTAGGCTACTACAGGAGGTTTATTCCCAACTTTGCACAAGGGCATCTCCCCTCACTGACCTTACTAAAGAAAGGAGCCCAGACACTGTAAGGTAGGACAGCAAAGCTGAAGAATCTTTTGCTGATCTACATGCAGCACTTTGGTAGAGAGTCTATCCTTGTGGCTCCTGACTTTAGTAAGGAATTCTTTCTCCAGACAGATGCATCTGGGGTTGGTTTAGGTGCTGTACCTTCTCAATATGTTGGGGATGAGAAGCATACTGTTCTCTATCTGAGCAGGAAACTGTTGCCCCGAGAAAAGCGCTATGCTACGATAGAGAAGGAGTGCTTAGCGATTAAGTGAGCTTTGGAAACGCTCCATTATTATCTATTGGGCAGGCGATTTACCCGTGTCACTGATCATGCCCCATTAAAGTGGATGCACACCAACAGGGACAAGAACTCAAGAATCACCAGGTGGTTCTTGTCTTTACAACTTTTTACTTTTGTGGTGAGACACAAGGCAGGTCTTTTTCATGGAAATGCTGATACCCTTTCAAGGGCACATGCCCTGACAGTGGTAGCTGCTTCACACGCCTGTGTTAAGCTGGGGAGGGGGATATGTGACAGGGTACAGGACCATGTGTATATCAGTCAGAAGTTACAAAGAGCAATCGATCCCGGTTGTTAAGTGGTTAATGTTTTTCTGTTAGTTAGTACACCTGTTCCTTGGTAATTAGACCCAGGGCCTATATCATAGCTCTGAGAAAGCAGGTACGGGTCTCAGTATCAGGCTGCACTGGGATGGTGCATGTGGAGACCTGTAAAGGACCTGTCTGCATGGAAGTTAAAGGTCTGGTGAGAAAAATGTTTTTGTTTTGTAAAAGCTGTGAATGTTTGTTTGTTTTTTCACTGGGGCTTGAGTAGTTAGACCAGTAATAGTAGTTAGGGAAACTACTGTTAGTCAGTCTCCTAACAGGAGTAGGCCTTTTTGTTTTGTAGACTGTTTTACTTTTATTAAAGAAAAGTTTCATACAAAATACAGTTGCCTGACTGTATTTGCAGTGACGTTTCCACTATATATATATATATATATATATATATATATATATATATATATATAATATAAACAATCGCAATTGGATCCAGCACTCTCTTATTTATCACAACCTCCGGGGTGCACTTAAAACCAAGTATCCACAAATCTTTCAAGAAAAAGGCACTCTCCGTAATAATAAGTAAACACTTTTACTACTGTGAACATTTTCGGGTTAGTGAACATTTTCGGGGTTACCCCTGTCCTCTGACATATATATATATATATATATATATATATATATATATATAGTATATATATAATATATATATATATATATATATATATATATAAGACAGAAAACAGCACTCTCTGGACTTAAATAACAATTTATTTAATCGGTAACTTTTCAGGGAATGCTCCCCTTCATCAGGGTCTGATAAAGGGGAGCATTCCCGAAACATTGCAGATTAAATTAATAGTTATTTAAGTCCAGAGAGTGCTGTTTTCTGTCTTCTATACTCTAACCTACTCTAGCACCCTAGCCCTTGGAGAACTGTTTGTGAGAGTGCACCTGCCTCAGACTGTCTATATATATATATAAATATATATATATATATATATATATATATATATATTTATAAATATATATATAAACAAAAAACAGTACAGGACAAATGGTCAATATAATTGAGTCCAAATACTGCCAGCTCAGTCAAAAAAATATATATTTGCTGTAGCTATTCCAATATAGTCCACAGTTTTCATGTGACTTTTCTTGCATGTGTTTGGCTTGTTTGCTCACCTGGAGCACGAGATTAGCGTTGGTCTGGGCCTACACCGACTGCTAGGACTGCACTTACATTGAAGTACTGCCTTACATCAGGAGTGTCTGTTTTCAGGAGCACGGTATTGGATTACAAATCCTTGGCTTTCAGATAAGTGATTTACATTTTCTGCTACTAACTGACCTGGCATATCCACATAGTGGAGGGTCAAGAATATTGGACCTGCTTGCCAGATGATATAAACTGCCTTGGGATCCGAATTTTTAGTGCTTTATATGTTTGCAAACCTGTTTGTGGACTACAGCGCATTGTGCACTGTTTTTACGCTGTACTTCGATACAATTGCCAAATTTCTTGCTATATGTTTGTGTATCCCAAGCTCTCATTAAACACTGTATTGCCCCACTTAGATCCTCTATACTAATCTGCCCAGAATTTGCCTCTGAGCACCAGAGGTTCTGCCAGCAGCTGGGGAGTAGTGTGAGCAATAATTAGTGTTTATTTGACACAAACCGATGATTGGTACAGGCCATCCATGCTTGATGATATTATGTGGTGATGATACTCCTCATGATTTGGGTCACGTGGAATTATTATGAAACATTGTGTATAGTCTAAAGTTTTAGACAACGATGTTTGCTATGAAATGTTTTTTCAGCAAGTTATACTGTGATACATTGGATATGAATTTATTGGCTCTATCATAGAGAGCAATAAATACTTGATTCCCTATCTTTTCTTAAGGTATATGTATTTTGATGTACCATTTTCTTTTCTTGTAGTATCTGTTCAGATATATAATATATATATATATATATATATATATATAATATATATATATGGGAAAAAAAAGGTTAGTAGTAAAGGTATTGATTAACTTATATTTTACTTTGGAGGTTGAACGCTGTCGTCCAGGCAGCATAAAGCAGCTTATACACTCGGAGATCCAAAACAAAAGTGAGGATATCCACAACATGTGGTCTGCTCTAAATGAATAGAGAAAAAGAAACAAACTCCCAAAAACGTGAAGAAAGTGTATCCGTACAGGAAAATTCTAGGGCTTATTATATACGCAGAGGCAGTACACTATGCACAACACCTTGGGGTAAGTTTAAAACAATGTAGAAAACTTAATCGATATACATTAAAAGTAAAAAATGGAGCAAACTCACAGTTGTATGAAAGACAAGGACTGGAATTACGTCATCTGACGCATTTCACGCCGGTTGGCGCTTTCTCAAAGATAGTTTGGGAGTGTCTCAGGGCAGATTTAAATAGCCATAATGAGAGAACACACACCCTCAAGCAACATGACGTATGTGTCAATTATGCATATTCCCGCAAGGCCAATAGAAAATCTTATAGCTCAGCAATTGCATAGGCATGATGCCGTCTGTCATTAGTTCGAAAGAAAACAAAGTCCAGTTAGCGCGGGGATGTGCACAACAGAAACAAAAATAACATTGGACACACTAAATGCTAAAACATACACAAAGATTAGGACTTATAATACCCTACACACGTACGGATCTGCATCTTTATAGATATTACATATAATGTTATTTTAATCGTTACTACAAGAAACTGTAAAACCAGCTGGAAAAATATTTGCCCTGATAATGAGTAAGCGATTTTACCACTTTTTACTGGCTTACGAAAAAGAGCTCACTGGTCACGGATACAGTGTATAAACGGCTTGGCTCAGTACATAAAGTTAAAAAATACTGAGCTAGCTTAACACAGTATCAACTATCAACATATAACGTAAATACAAAATAATAATAAAAATAATAATAAAAATGAAAATAAAAACAATGAAAAAAAAAGATGGCTATTAGAAACAGTTGAACAATCAGGCTTTGCAGTCAGCAAATTCTAATTAGTAACAAACGAGGAGGAGAGAGTAGGTTGTTACAGATGTACAACTACATTGTATTTCTACATTTTACCAGGTAGTCACTTTCTACAAACCATAGAGTATATTGCTAAAATAGCTTTGACGCATTAAGTCTAGCATATTTATTTTTTCTATTGTGATTATTTAGGGGATGCAATTTCTATGCTTTCTAGATGCATATTCTAAAATGTAGCATTCCTATATATATTGGCACATATATGCATTCTTACACTTATCTAGCAAAAAAGAATGTAATAGTTATTTATGATTAAAGACCCTGGTAGAGATCCAGGTCAGCATCTTAGATTAATTCCATTTGGTTCCCTTGTTTCTAATTTAAAGATCCCACTGGACTTCAACATCCAGTAATTTCTTATATCTATCTCCTACTCTTTTGTTTATGGGGATATAGTCAATCGCCTGAAAACTCAGTGCTCTCCTTTTTTCTGGATGTAAGTTGAAATGTTTGCCCACTGGAGTCTTGGGGGGATCCCTATCAATGGATGTGAGATGTTCACGTATCCTGTCCTTTAGATTTCTACTCGTGGAACCTGTGTATTGTTTTCCACATACTATTACATAAATAACATATTTTGAACAACAATCTAACCTATACTTTATATATTGGCAGATAGAAGGGCGCTGGTTCTAAGGGATCTCAAAGGATTTTTCTCTCTGTTTCACAATTTTCCCAGAAGACTTCTGTCTGTATCTGTGTTCAAAGAATATCACATTGGCATAGTATGTCTGAGCACCTTAATACATAAGTGCAGTATACTCACAGAGTAATATCAAACAAGCGGCTCCACAGGTGATTTCGCAATCTTCCCAAAAAGGGGTTCTGTCTGTATCTGTGTTCAAAGAATATCACATTGATATAGTATGTCTGTGCACCCTAATATATTAGTGCAGTATACTCACAGAATGATATCAGGCAAACAGCTCCACAGGTGATTTCACAAAAGACAACGATCAGGAAAGGAAAAAAGCTGGCATTTTTAAAATAAAATGTTTTATTTTGCTCAACGCAAAAGCATTTCAATGGCTATACCGTCTTTTTCAAGAGCTATTTAAAAAACTTTGTATAGCTTACAGAAAATCATATACAATGCCACATCGCAGTTGGCCTTAAGTACACAATCATGGGTGGTATCCCTATCAATGGATGTGAGATGTTCACGTATCCTGTCCTTTAGATTTCTACTCGTGGAACCTGTGTATTGTTTTCCACAAACTTTACACGTGATTACATAAATAACATATTTTGAACAATAATCTAACCTATACTTTATATATTGGCAGATAGAGGCGCTGGTTCTAAGGGATCTCAAAAGGATTTTTTCTCTCTGTTTCATCAATTTTCCCAGAAGAATTCTGTCTGTATCTGTGTTCAAAGAATATCACATTGGCATAGTATGTCGTGAGCACCTTAATACATAAGTGCAGTATACTAACAGAGTAATATCAAACAAGCGGCTCCACAGGTGATTTCGTAATCTTCCCAAAAAGAGGTTCTGTCTGTATCTGTGTTCAAAGAATATCACATTGATTATAGTATGTCTGTGCACCCTAATATATTAGTGCAGTAAACTCACAGAATGATATCAGGCAAACAGCTCCACAGGTGATATCACAAAAAGACAACGATCAGAAAGGAAAAAAGCTGGCATTTTTTAAAATAAAAATGTTTTATTTTGCTCAACGCAAAAGCATTTCAATGGCTTATACCGTCTTTTCAAGAGCTATTTAAAAACTTTGTATAGCTTACAGAAAATCATATACAATGCAACATCGCAGTTGGCCTTAAGTACACAATCATGGGGCGGTATCCCTATCAATGGATGTGAGATGTTCACGTATCCTGTCCTTTAGATTTCTACTCGTGGAACCTGTGTATTGTTTTCCACAAAACTTTCTACACGTGATTACATAAATAACATATTTTGAACAATAATCTAACCTATACTTTATGTTATGTTTGAAATTGTTAGTAGTCGATTACCAGTGTATCGCTGTCTTACAATGAATGCATACCATTACCAGTGTCTACCACAGCAAAAAAAAGCCTTTTTTAGCCAGCCATGTTTCTCTGGTTTGGGATTCTGAATTGTATACATATTTGATCAGACGGGCTTCCAATGGTAGCTGCCTTTTTTGGAATAATTTGACTCTCCCGCACCTTTTAAATACCGCTGGTATTTAGAGTTCACAGAAGGGCTGCGTTAGGCTCCAAAAAGGAGCATAGAGCATAATTTACCGCCACTCGCAACTCTCAATACCAGCAGTGCTTACGGACGTGGCCAACTTCAAAAACGTGCTCGTGCACGATATCCCCATAGGAAACAATGGGGCCATTTGAGCTGAAAAAAAACCTAACACCTGCAAAAAAGCAGCGTTCAGCTCCTAACGCAGCCCCATTTGTTTCCTATAGGGAAACACTTCCTAAGTCTGCACCTAACACCCTAACATAAACCCCGAGTCTAAACAGCCCTAACCTACACTTAGTAACCCCTAATCTGCTGTCCACGCTGACCCCTGCATATTTTTTTTAACCCCTAAATCTGCCGCTCCGTACACCGCCGCCACCTACATTATACCTATGTACCCCTAACCTGCTGCCCCTAACACCGCCAACCCCTATATTATATTTATTAACCCCTAATCTGCCGCCCCCCAACGTCCACCGCCACCTACCTACACTATTAACCCCCTAAACTCTGCCGACCGGACCTCACCGCTACTATAATAAAGTTATTAACCCCTAATCCGCCTCACTAACCCTATATTAAATAGTATTAACCCCTAATCTGCCCTCCCTAACATCACCGACACCTAACTTCAAGTATTAACCCCTAATCTGCCGACCGGACCTCGCCGCTACTCTATTAAATTTATTAACCCCTAAAAGCTAAGTCTAACACTAACACCCCCCTAAGTTAAATATAATTTTTATCTAACGAAATAAATTAACTCTTATTAAATAAATTAATCTTAATTAAAGCTAAATACTTACCTGTAAAATAAATCCTAATATAGCTATAATATAAATTATAATTATATTATAGCTATTTTAGGATTAATATTTATTTTACAGGCAACTTTGAATTTATTTTAACCAGGTACAATAGCTATTAAATAGTTAATAACTATTTAATAGCTACCTAGTTAAAATAATTACAAAATTACCTGTAAAATAAATACTAACCTAAGTTACAATTAAACCTAACACTACACTATCAATAAATTAGTTAAATAAAATACCTACAATTATCTACAATTAAACCTAACACTACACTATCAATAAATTAATTACATAAAATACCTACAAATAAATACAATTAAATAAACTAACTAAAGTACAAAAAATAAAAAAAGAACTAAGTTACAAAAAATAAAAAAATAATTTACAAACATTAGAAAAAGATTACAACAATTTTAAAGCTAATTACACCTACTCTAAGCCCCCTAATAGAATAACAAAGCCCTCCAAAATAAAAAAATGCCCTACTCTATTCTAAAATACAAATAGAAAAGCTCTTTTACCTTACCAGCCCTTTAAAAGGGCCTTTTGCGGGGCATGCCCCAAAGAATTCAGCTCTTTTGCCTGTAAAAAAAACCATACAATACCCCCCCCCCAACATTACAACCCACCACCCACATACCCCTAATCTAACCCAAACCCCCCTTAAATAATACCTAACACTAAGCCCAGAAGATCTCCCTACCTTATCTTCACCACGCCGGGTAATCACCGATTCGTCCAGAGGAGCCTCCGAAGTCTTCATCCAAGCCCAAGCGGGGGCTGAAGAAGTCCATGATCGGGCTGAAGAGGTCCATCATCGGGCTGAAGTCTTGATCCAAGTGGGGCGCTGAAGAGGTCCATCATCGGACTGAAGTCTTGATCCAAGCGGGCGCTGAAGAGGTTCATCATCCGGCTGAAGTCTTGATCCAAGCGGGTGCTGAAGAGGTCCATCATCGGGCTGAAGTCTTCTATCAAGCGGCATCTTCAATCTTCTTTCTTCTGGATCCATCTTCATCCCGCCGCCCGCGGAACATCCATCCTGGCCCGACGACTTCCCGATGAATGACGGTTCCTTTAAGGGACGTCATCCAAGATGGCGTCCCTCAAATTCCGATTGGCTGATAGGGATTCTATCAGCCAATCGGAATTAAGGTAGGAAAATTTCTGATTGGCTGATGGATATCAGGCCAATCAGATTCAAGTTCAATCCGATTGGCTGATCCAAATCAGATTGAGCTCGCATTCTATTGGCTGATCGGAACATCAGCATTTTTTTATTTTGGGGGCTTTGTTATTTTATTAGGGGGCTTAGAGTTAGGTGTAATTAGCTTAAAATTGTTGTAATCTTTTTCTAATGTTTGTAAATTATTTTTTATTTTTTGTAACTTAGTTATTTTTTAATTTTTTGTACTTTAGTTAGTTTATTTAATTGTATTTATTTGTAGGTATTTTATGTAATTAATTTATTGATAGTGTAGTGTTAGGTTTAATTGTAGATAATTGGTAGGTATTTTATTTAATTAATTTATTGATAGTGTAGTGTGAGGTTTAATTGTAACTTAGGTTAGGATTTATTTTAACAGGTAATTTTGTAATTATTTTAACTAGGTAGCTATTAAATAGTTATTAACTATTTAATAGCTATTGTACCTGGTTAAAATAAATACAAAGTTGCCTGTAAAATAAATATTAATCCTAAAATAGCTATAATATAATTATAATTTATATTGTAGCTATATTAGGGTTTATTTTACAGGTAAGTATTTAGCTTTAATTAGAATTAATTTATTTAATAAGAGTTAATTTATTTCGTTAGATGAAAATTATATTTAACTTAGGGGGGGTGTTAGTGTTAGGGTTAAGACTTAGCTTTAGGGGTTAATAAATTCATTAGAGTAGCGTTGAGGTCCGGTCGGAAGATTAGGGGTTAATACTTGAAGTTAGGTGTCAGCGATGTTAGGGAGGGCAGATTAGGGGTTAATAAAAGCATAGTAACATAGTAGATAAGGTTGAAAAAAGACTGAAGTCCATCGAGTTCAACCTATACAAATCTAAAATACTTACAAAAAGCTCCAGTTAAGCTTAATAACCCCATTAAAATGTGACCCATTTAATACTAGCAATCATATCCATGAATTTTGTTTATATACAAGAAATTTATCCAGACTATTTTTAAATGTATCTATGGTATTGGCATTCACTACCTCCTTTGGTAATGAGTTCCACAATTTTATTGCTCTTACAGTGAAAAAAACGTTTCCGTTGCAGGAGATTAAATCTCCTTTCCTCCAACCTTAAATTATGACCTCTTTTTCAGAAACAATTTTCTTGGAATAAAAAGATCTCAAGGCCCATCTCTGTATATGGGCCTTGAATATATTTATATAAAGTAATCATGTCACCTCTCAAGCGCCTTTTTTCTAAAGAGAACAGACCCAGTTTGGCTAGCCTCTCCTCATAGGTTAATTTCTCCAATCCCTTATTAGCTTTGTGGCCCTTCTCTGAACTTTTTCTAGTTCTGCAATATCTTTTTTAGCAATCGGTCCCCAGAACTGCACTCCAAACTCAAGGTGAGGTCTTACCAGGGCTTTATATAATGACAGAATTATGCTTTCCTCCCTTGAATCAATGCCTCTTTTAATACATGCTAGTATCTTATTAGCCTTTGAAGCCGCTGCCCTGCATTGTGCACTCATCTTTAACTTGTTATCTATTACTACTCCCAAATCCCTTTCCTCCTGTGTTTGGCTAAGTCTTGTCCCATTTAAAAAATATGTAGCCTGCTTATTTTTACTTCCAAAATGTAGAACCTTACATTTTTCCGTATTAATTCTCATTTTCCATTCACTTGCCCATAGTTCTAATTTTAGCAAATCCCTTTGTAAAGAGAGTTCGTCCTGCTCTGACCTAATGACCTAACTTAACTTAGTATCATCTGCAGAAAATAGAGATGTCGCTATTTTAATCCTTGCTCCAAGTCATTTATAAAAATATTGAAAAGAACAGGGCCCAGTACTGATCCCTGGGGGACGCCACTGATTACCTATGTCCAATCTGAGTATGATCCCATTTACTACTACTCGTTGCTCCCATCTTTTATCCAGTTATTTATCCATGAGCTAACATTTTCAGCTATTCCCAGTCCCTTAATTTTGTGCATTAATCTCTCATGTGGCACTGTATCAAATGCCTTTGCAAAAATCTAAGTATATCACATCAACTGATTCCCCTTTATCTATATTTTTACTTACTTCCTCGTAGAATCTAATTAGATTAGTTTGACATGATCTATTTCTCCTAAAGCCATGCTGATTAGAACTCATAATCTTGTTTACACGAATATGCTCATCAATATAATCCCTTATAATCCTTCAAATATCTTCCCCACTATTGATGTCAGACTAACTGGTCTATAGCTTCCTGGATCATCCCTGCTTCACTTTTTGAAGAGTGCACCACATCAGCTTTACGCCAATCCTGGGGTACCATGCCTGAGGATAATGGAGTCTTGAAAAATTAAGAGTAAAAGGTTTGTCTATAACAGTGCTAAGTTCACTTAACACCCTTGGGTGTATTCCATCTGGGCCTGGAGTTTTATTTACCTTAATATTTTTTAGTTTTTTTCCTGATATCCTCTAAACAAAACCCAGTTAGTGGTATGGACTGGCATGTTCTATTCTGTTCCAAAGTATCATTCAATGGTTCCTCTCTTGTGTATACTGAAGAAAAAAACTGGTTTAGTACCTCATCCTTCTCCCTGTCATTATTTATCATGCTACCCTCCACACATTTAATGTACCTATATTATCCTTCTTAGATTTTTTTGCTATTTATGTACTTAAAGAACCTTTTAGGGTTAGACTTAGAATCCTTGGCAATTAATTTTTCATTTTTCAATTTTGGCTAAATTTGATTGCTTTTTGCATGCTTTGTTACATTCCTTATAAATATTGTATGCTGAGTCTGTACTATTTTCTTTTAATAATTTAATGCCCTACGTTTTTTCCTAATTTCCTTAACACATTTTTATTTAGCCATAACGGCTTAGTTTTTTTATTTTTATTTTTATAACCATATGGTATGTATTGATATGTATATTTTATTTAACAAATTTTTAAATATTATCCATTTATCCTCTGTATTTTTATTAGAAAATACATTGTCCCAATTTATATTATTTAATGATTTCCTTAAATCGTTGATTTTGCTTTCTTGAAATTAAAAGTCTTAGTTAAGCCTTTAAAAACACTGCATATGAAAAGAGATTTCAAATGTGACCATGTATGATCACTGTTACCCAAATGTTCTTTAACTTCTATGTTTGATATTATATCTGTATTGTTTGATAGCACTAAATCCAATATAGCTTTACTCCTAGTTGGCTCCTCTATTAATTGTGACAAGAAGTTATCCCTGAGAACATTTAAAAATCTATCCCCCTTAGCTGAATTACTAGTTACATTGGCCCAGTTTATATCAGGGTAGTTAAAATCTCCCATAATTACAGCACTGTTATTAGCAGCCTTACCTATTTGGATAAGTAGTGAGTTTCCCTCCGGGTCACTAATGTTGGGAGGCTTGTAGCATGTTCCTAGTAATATTTTTTAGGATTTTTCCCCCCACTCTTTATTTCAACCCACAGGGTCTCTACATTGTCACTTGTATCATAAATATCTTCCCTTATTGTAGGTTAAGGTCAGGTTTAACATACATGCAAATATATAGGGTTATTGAGGGCGGGAGTGAGGCGGATTAGGGGTTAATAATATTCTTATGGGGAAACACTTCCCAAGTCTGCACCTAACACCCTAACATGAACCCCGAGTCTAAACACCCCTAACCTTACACTTATTAACCCCTAATCTGCCGTCCACGCTGACCCCTGCATATTTTTTTTAACCCCTAATCTGCCGCTCCGTACACCGCCGCCACCTACATTATACCTATGTACCCCTAATCTGCTGCCCCTAACACCGCCAACCCCTATATTATATTTATTAACCCCTAATCTGCCGCCCCCAACGTCGCCGCCACCTACCTACACTTATTAACCCCTAATCTGCCGACCGGACCTCACCGCTACTATAATAAAGTTATTAACCCCTAATCCGCCTCACTAACACTATATTAAATAGTATTAACCCCTAATCTGCCCTCCCTAACATCACCGACACCTAACTTCAAGTATTAACCCCTAATCTGCCGACCAGACCTCGCCACTACTCTTAACTTAACACTACTATTAACCCCTAAAGCTAAGTCTAACACTAACACCCCCCTAAGTTAAATATAATTTTTATCTAACGAAATAAATTAACTCTTATTAAATAAATTAATCCTAATTAAAGCTAAATACTTACCTGTAAAATAAATCCTAATATAGCTACAATATAAATTATAATTATATTATAGCTATTTTAGGATTAATATTTATTTTACAGGCAACTTTGCATTTATTTTAACCAGGTACAATAGCTATTAAATAGTTAATAACTATTTAATAGCTACCTAGTTAAAATAATTACAAAATTACCTGTAAAATAAATCCTAACCTAAGTTACAATTAAACCTAACACTACACTATCAATAAATTAATTAAATAAAATACCTACAATTATCTACAATTAAACCTAACACTACACTATCAATAAATTAATTAAATAAAATACCTACAAATAAATACAATTAAATAAACTAACTAATGTACAAAAAATAAAAAAGAACTAAGTTACAAAAAATAAAAAAATAATTTACAAACATTAGAAAAAGATTACAACAATTTTAAGCTAATTACACCTACTCTAAGCCCCCTAATAAAATAACAAAGCCCCCCAAAATAAAAAAATGCCCTACTCTATTCTAAATACAAATAGAAAAGCTCTTTACTTACCAGCCCCTTAAAAGGGCCTTTTGCGGGGCATGCCCCAAAGAATTTAGCTCCTTTGCCTGTAAAAAAAAAACATACAATACCCCCCCCAAAATTACAACCCACCCACCCACATACCCCTAATCTACCCAAACCCCCCTTAAATAAACCTAACACTAAGCCCCAGAAGATCTCTCTACCTTATCTTCACCACGCCAGGTATCACCGATCCGTCCAGAGGAGCCTCCGAAGTCTTCATCCAAGCCCAAGCGGGGGCTGAAGAAGTCCATCATCGGGCTGAAGAGGTCTATCATCGGGCTGAAGTCTTGATCCAAGTGGGCGCTGAAGAGGTCCATCATCGGACTGAAGTCTTGATCCAAGCGGGCGCCTGAAGAGGTCCATCCTCGGGCTGAAAGTCTTGATCCAAGCGGGCGCTGAAGAGGTCCATCATCGGGCTGAAGTCTTCTATCAAGCGGCATCTTCAATCTTCTTTCTTCTGGATCCATCTTCATCCCGCCGACGCGGAACATCCATCCTGGCCGACGACTTCCCGATGAATGACGGTTCCTTTAAGGGACGTCATCCAAGATGGCGTCCCCTCGAATTCCGATTGGCTGATAGGATTCTATCAGTTCAATCCGATTGGCTGATCCAATCAGCCAATCAGATTGAGCTTGCATTCTATTGGCTGATCGAAACATCAGCATTTTTTTATTTTGGGGGGCTTTGTTATTTTATTAGGGGCTTAGAGTAGGTGTAATTAGCTTAAAATTGTTGTAATCTTTTTCTAATGTTTGTAAATTATTTTTTTATTTTTTGTAACTTAGTTCTTTTTTTATTTTTTGTACTTTAGTTAGTTTATTTAATTGTATTTATTTGTAGGTATTTTATGTAATTATTTATTGATAGTGTAGTGTTAGGTTTAATTGTAGATAATTGTAGGTATTTTATTTAATTTAATTTATTGATAGTGTAGTGTTAGGTTTAATTGTAACTTAGGTTAGGATTTATTTTACAGGTAATTTTGTAATTATTTTAACTAGGTAGCTATTAAATAGTTATTAACTATTTAATAGCTATTGTACCTGGTTAAAATAAATACAAAGTTGCCTGTAAAATAAATATTAATCCTAAAATAGCTATAATATAATTATAATTTATATTGTAGCTATATTAGGGTTTATTTTACAGGTAAAGTATTTAGCTTTAATTAGAATTAATTTATTTAATAAGAGTTAATTTATTTCGTTAGATAAAAATTATATTTAATTTAGGGGGGTGTTAGTGTTAGGGTTAGACTTAGCTTTAGGGGTTAATAAATTTATTAGAGTAGCGGTGAGGTCCGGTCGGAAGATTAGGGGTTAATACTTGAAGTTAGGTGTCAGCGATGTTATTGAGGGCAGATTAGGGGTTAATACTATTTATTATAGGGTTATTGAGGCGGGAGTGAGGCGGATTAGGAGTTAATAACTTTATTATAGTAGCGGTGAGGTCCGGTCGGCAGATTAGGGGTTAATAATTGTAGGTAGGTGGCGGCGACGTTGGGGGGGCAGATTAGGGGTTAATAAATATAATATAGGGGTCGGCGATGTTAGGGGCAGCAGATTAGGGGTACATTGGGATAACGTAGGTTGCGGCGTTGTGCGATCGGCAGATTAGGGGTTAAAAAAATTTAATAGAGTGGTGGCGATGTGGGGGGGCCTTGGTTTAGGGGTACATAGGTAGTTTATGGGTGTTAGTGTACTTTAGAGCACAGTAGTTAAGAGCTTTATGAACCGGCGTTAGCCCAGAAAGCTTTTAACTCCTGGCTTTTTGCTGCGGCTGGAGTCTTGTCGTTAGATTTCTAACGCTCACTTCAGCCAAGACTCTAAATACCGGTGTTAGAAAGATCCCATTTAAAAGATAGGATACGCAATTGACGTAAGGGGATCTGCGGTATGGAAAAGTCGCGGCTGCAAAGTGAGCATTAGACCCTTTCATGACTGACTCTAAATACCAGCGGGCGGCCAAAACCAGTGTTAGGAGCCCCTAGCGCTGGTTTTGACAGCTAACACAGAACTCTAAATCTAGCGGTATATTTTTTATTTTTCCAAATTGATTACTAAACTGTGTGATAAATTATATGTCCTCTGAGGATTCTATCTTTTCCTCATTTCTTTTTTGTTTCAATAAAAGGTTCTTCCTATTCAGGTTTCTGACTTTGTGTCTCAATTTGAATAAGGATTTTTTTTTATCATAACCACTCTTTTCTAGTCTATTGACAAGATCCAGAGAGTCTTTGTCATAGTTTTGTATATCAGTACATATCCTCCTTATTCGGATTAGCTGGCCTTTAGGGATACCAATTTTTAAATGTTTGGAGTGACAAGAGTCAGCTCTTAAAATTGTGTTTCCTGCAATTTTCTTTCTATAGAGTTCTGTAGATTCCTTTCCTTTATCTCCTTTTAATTGAATATCAAGGTACTCTATAGTGTGTTTATTTAGTTGGTGTGTAAATTTTAAATTGAATGAATTGTCGTTTAGACAGTCAACAAAATTATTGGCTTGTTCTTCCGTTCCAGACCAAATTAATATTAGGTTGTCAATATATCTTAGATACTATTTAATTAGGTAATTAAAGGTATTTTGCTCACTATATATATATATATATATATATTATATATATATATATATATATATATATATATATAATTAAACCACCCCAGAAACAGGATTGCGTACGAGGGGGCAAAATTTGCCCCCATCGCCGTTCCGCATATCTGTAAGTATTAGCACAAGTCAAACATATAGAAATTATGGGTGAACAAAAATCTAAGCACCTCTAGAATAAAATCAATCAGTTCTTCTGGAAAGTCACTCCTCAGGTGGATATGGTACTTTACTGCCTTAATGCCCAGTTCATGGGGAATACATGAGTAAAGTGCTGACACATCTATTGTTAATGTTCAGGAGTTATCGGCACCAAATTACACCTCAGAAAGTCTGTTAGCAAATTTTGTGAATGTTACCACTTGGGAAAAGATGCCACTTGGAAAAAGATATATAATAATCCAGTGTATGTGAGCTGACTGTGTCCGCTACTTCAACACTCACCTCAGCTGCTAGGGACGAGATCCGATGATGACGTTCCCAAGGAAGCGACTGTACTCTTTCAAAGACCTTAGAGCTCCCCAACACCATGGGACAATTCTCCGTTAATGTGTTCCAGGACGCGGACCACAGACAAACTGCTCCGCTCTGCTCCGTCTTACCAGCCTCGAAGTAACTCGGCGTCTGATGTCACCGTCCCCCGGTACTCCTATTCTTACAAGAGGTGAGTGGGCTTATGCTTTAGGTATATCCAATAAAGACTCTGTGCAAATCCTCCGTTTCAAAGATGAAGATACACACAAATTTCAAGAATGCACTGGCACTCAGTGGAATGTTCAAAAAGTTTTATTCGAAGAAAACATTAAAAGTTCATGAATGAACAAAGCGTGATCCCAAGACAAGTGAGAGGTGCTTGTTCCACCCCAAGGACTGCTTGCTGACGCGTTTCGACTCCAAAGGCCGTAGTCGTAGCTGCAGTCACTTGCTCTAATGATCAATAAATATCAGTTAGAGCCAGCTAATAGGATAAAAACAAATACTCACTTTTTTTTACTTGGGGCGGAACAAGACACACCTTTTAAAGTCTAAATGTCTGTATAACATAATGAACAATTTTTAACAAAATCAATATATTCAAAATAAGACTTGAGACTCACAATATAGTGCAAAGTTTTACCCATGCAACAACAGCAGTAAAGCTAAATGAATAAATATACTTATTGTATTATAATATTACAGTGCAAGACAATATTATAATGTGGAAACTCTTTTGATCTAACATAACATAGTTATAACCCTTGGTAAAAACTAGAGACATAAAACTTAATTAATGTGAAAACATATATATAGTTTCTCTGTTATCTAGATAATTTACATGTCAAGGGGAACAAATGTAACCTTGTTACTCATAACCGTACAGAGTATACAGAAAGCACATACAAAAAAACATACAAAAAAAGGATCCACAGTCCATGATTATATGTGATCTCCCTAAATAGGGTACAAATTATACGCTCTCATGTAGAAAGCTCATGTCCAAAGATGGAGTAAACCAAATCAATATGCTGAGCTATAGAGAGGCTTCATATAACTCTATAGATGATGACAAAAAGATTCCTTGTATTGTATTCTGTATAACACACAACACTATTGAAAATACAAAAGAGAATACAAAAAATATGTGTGAAAAAATATGAAAAATATGAAATATCTGAAAAATATGCAGGATATGCAAAACACATACACAAAAAGAGAATAATTAAAAGGAATAGCTTCTTATGAGATACTGGACACACAGGCCCAAAATAATCCTTACTCCCAAAAATTAATAAGATCAAACTCTGAGTTTAATTCATAAGGAACTCTTGTTTTGAGCCTGTGTATCCAGTATGCTTCCCTTTTGGACAACAATTTGTCCCTATCTCCTCCTCTGGATTTGCACCTTACTAGTTCAACTATAGTCCATCTGAGTGACTGTTCACTGCTGTTGTGAACCTTTTTAAAATGCCGTACAAATGGCGTCGTTAATTTGCCTGCTTTTATATTAGTTAGATATTCCCTGATTCTCTCTCTCGTAGTGAGTCCTGTATATTGGATCCCCCATGCGATACAGGTAATAAGATAAACAGCATAGCAAGATCTGCAATTGAGACAGGAATAATGTTCGAATTTCTCTCCTGTTGCTGTGCTTGAAAATCCATCGCCCTGCTGCAAATACATACATGCTGTACAATATGTATAGCTACATCTTTATGTACCCTTGAACCTAAGCCAAGATAAAATATTGGCCTGTTGTTCTGATCTAAGCTGAGTGGGTGCCAGTATATTACCTATACTTCAAGACATCCGACGCGGAGGATGCTCCGCGTCGGATGTCTTGAAGATGGACCCACTCCGCACCAGATGGATGAAGATAGAAGATGCCATCTGGACGAAGACTTCTGCCCGTCTGGAGGACCACTTCTGCTCGGTTGGATGAAGACTTCGGCCCGTCTGGAGGACCACTTCTGCCCAGTTGGGTGAAGACGTCTCCCGGTAAGGTGATCTTCAAGGGGTTAGTGTTAAGTTTTTTTAAGGGGGGATTGGGTGGGTTTTAGAGTAGGGTTGGTTGTGTGAGTGGTGGGTTTTAATGTTGGGGGGGGGGTATATGTACTTTTTTTTTTACAGGTAAAAGAGCTGATTATTTTGGGGCAATCCCCCGCAAAAGGCCCTTTTAAGGGCTATTTGTAATTTAGTGTAGGGTAGGGCTTTTTTTATTTGGGGGGGGGCTTTTTTATTTTGTTAGGGGGATTAGAGAATCTTGTAATTTCTTTATTATTTTCTGTAATTTAGTGTTTGTTTTCTTTCATACTTTATTTTTTTTTTATATGTGTTTTTATTGAGGTATAATGAAAGGCATACATCAGTTATATAAATACATTTTTGCACTACATGTTACATACGGTAAAGATTTCAAAGTTCCTTGAGTAGCAAAATAAACTCATAAGAAATGAGAAAAAAAACAACAGTTTACATACCATGTAGGCATTGTATATAAAAGATGCCCAACGCTAAGAGACCTTCTAAAAGCGTTAAGGTAGAGGAAGGTAAATATAGGCCAAAAAGACCATCTTTGGATCTCATCATTATACCTCAGTTTTATAACCTTTAAAATGTAGGATGTAATACATTAAACATGCTGTAACAAAATCAAAATCAAAAACCCCTTAATAATAATAAGCAGGAACCATATTAGAGCCTTCCGACCCACACATCAAGGTATTAACTGCTATATATCTGGTCTCAAAAAGGCCCCTGATATATGTTGAAGGAAGAAAAACTCAACAGGTGTAAGTCAAGCAGACCTATTGGTCTGATCAAAATAGGTGGGTTTCGTATTACGGTGCAATATAGAATAGAATGGGATACCAAGGGGGTGATGTAAGGTGCGGTATAGGCAAGAGAAACTGCTTTTTAATTCTCCTAAAACTAGGAGACATATTATGGAATAGTAGGGGGGTGGGAGGTGGTAAGAGAAATACAATGAATGGAATATATGCCAGAGGAGACTTTCAGGGTGTAGGGCGCCAATTATATGATGTTACTATGTTGAGGAGGAGAACAAGTAAAACTGTAAGGAAGACAGGGTGTGTGTAGAGATTATAGACTCAGTTAGCTAGTATTATTGATCAGACCTGCTGATCTAAATGAAGTAGGTAAAGTCAGTACTCTGGTACTAAGAGAGTAAAAAAGTTGTGGTGATTCTTTTGCATCTAGGGGGAAAAAGGTTTTACTAGGGATGTTGTACAATTAACAAGTGGTTGGCCTATGTAAACTAAATATAGACATCAATAAACTTTGGGGGGATCAGAGTTATTGCCATTGTGAAGCATGATTAAAACACGGTGGAGAATTTTTTGTCCTGGGAGTTAGTCTTATAGGGTGCAAAATGATAAGTTAAACTTAGTGGGGTAGGGGAAGGGTGTGTAAATCCTTCTGATATACCAAGATAGCGCTTGGTATAGGGGAGATATAGTTACAAACATATAGTACTTTAGCCAGTGTAATATAAAAGTACGGTTGTAGCAACATTGCTTCTATGGGAGTACGGGATAGGGGCATAAATCAGCCTTTATGGCAATAATATATCTTAGCACCCATGTTAGTTGGATATGGGCCCTATATCCAACAATAGGCTATTGTGTCAAAATTAATTACCCCCTTCCCACAAATGCAGTAGATAGGCAGCTACCAGGTTCTCCACATGTCAGAGCAATTTAAAGTTATATGAGCATAGAAAAGAAAAGTATACATACTCAGAGTAGTGTTATGAAAGGCAATACATGTGATGGTGGGGACATACCACCCATCAACAACGAAACAGTATGAAACAATCACATAACTTTAACAGGGTGAGATGAAGGACACATAACTATTGTATATCCATAAAACCTTTAGGTACTCTAATAAATAAAACTAGATAATCATGCATAGGTCAAACAACAGCAGCAAACCAGCTTACATGTGTAATAGGTAGAGATGAGGTAAGGTAACTGTCTGTGCCTGGTATATCATCTATTATCTAGAAGCATAGCTAGACATATTTGGCTTATGATAGCAGAGAAACATACATAATTGATGTGAGCACTATAAGAAATTACTATACCTCTATCGGCTAGAACATTGTAGGGTAAAGTCTTATAAGTGAGACACATGTAGAGTGCAGCAACTACCCTTAAACCTCTCAAGTAAATTATATATTTGAGGAGAAAGTAGGACTGTGGTAAAGCACACCATATACCTAATCAACACAATTAAACGTAAGAGTATAAAACTGTAGGACATATATAAAATGAACCTGACATAGATTATCATTATACCAGTCAATGCTTAATAAAAAGTAAGCTGCACAGTGAATTAAGAAACACTTTTCCATGGATAGACCAGCACTTTACACAAGATAGTCAAGTTTCATAGGCAAAATAAATATGGTGAAATTGGGTATTATTAGCATACCATTGCAGTTGCTTACACTGTACAATAACATAATGAAAGAAAACACAGGCATATTAAGCACACTAAACTAAGAAATGATTTGAAAACTCTAATTCTATATATGCTCTCTAAAACAAATAACTTTAAGGAACTTTGTATTTAACTATCTTGACAAGGTATTATAAAAAGTTCACAAGATATATATGCATCACCCCACTCCGAGTCTATAGATGGCTTGAGACCAAGCTTTGATGCCTGAAGCTATTCGTAGCAGTCTCAGGATAAGAGGAAATGGTTTATCTTTGGAAGCAATAATGTCTACTATCCCGTGGGAAGTAACAAATATAGCTCTTATAGGAGGTTTCACCCAGCCAGCTCCATGTGAGGAGGTATGTTGAATGTTAGCAAGCTTGCCAAATGTCGAAGCGCCTTGTAACAGGGGCCCCTCAGAGTCCCTCAATCTATCCACACGCTGGGCTCTCTGTAGAACTCGTAAAGGAGGGCCCCCTGCAGCTATCATCTTCTCCTGATCGAAGCACAGGGAATCCAAAGATGATTAGTTTGGGGTTGTCTCTCGCTCTCTCTGAAGTAAACCTGCAGATGCGACGCCATCATTCTCGTCCTGCTGAGAGAGTAAGGTAGGTATTGTCTGCAGCGTCCGCGATATTATAGCAGAAACCCACGAGGTAAGGTGCATCTCAAGGTTCTGAAAGTGCTCATCAATGAGCTGCCGTGCATGTTGTTCCCAGGCTTCCATAGCAGCGTTGGGGAGGATGAATATTATGTTCCATTGGTTCCTCGAGCGATATTTGTCCCCAATACAAGCGGACTCAGCAGTTAAAGTGACAGTGTACACCGCACAGCGAAGTTGAAGAGCTAAAATGTTGTGTGCAGCCTCTGCATAGAGCTCTCAACTGCCTTGTGACCTTAAGTGAGTGCTTCTTATCACTAAGGTAGTATACTATAAAAATTGGAGCTTATAGTATTAAGATATATTCCATATTTTAGTCCAGATGTCAGGAGCTCTGTTCAAGCATGCCTGGTCTCTTCGGCAGTTGGCTCTGCCCCCTTCTTTCATACTTTAGATAATTTTATTTAATTGTAATTAATTGTATTTAATTTAGGTAATTAATTTAATTATAGTGTAGTGTTAGGTGTAATTGTAACTTAGGTTAGGTTTTATTTTACAGGTAAATTTGTCTTTATTTTAACTAGGTAGTTATTAAATAGTTAATAACTATTATACCTAGTTAAAATAAATACAAAGT
Source organism: Bombina bombina (assembly GCF_027579735.1). Taxonomy (NCBI): domain Eukaryota; kingdom Metazoa; phylum Chordata; class Amphibia; order Anura; family Bombinatoridae; genus Bombina; species Bombina bombina. The sequence continues at coordinate 407,612,965 of NC_069499.1, forward strand.
TGCCTGTAAAATAAAAATAAACCATAAGCTAGCTACAATGTAACTATTAGTTATATTGTAGCTAGCTTATGGTTTATTTTATAGGTAAGTATTTAGTTTTAAATAGGAATAATTTAGTTAATTGTAGTAATTTTATTTAGATTTATTGTAATTATATTTAAGATGGGGGGGGTTTGGGTTAGGGTTAGACTTTGTAGAAATAATAGAAAAATTCACCAAGCGCCTGCTGGTACTGACCCTTAGCTGAGATAATTTGTCCCCTAGTGATCAAAAAGGAAATATCTTAACAACAACAATATATCAGAGCACCAACAATTGAAGGCAGGGTCTTGGTACTTTAAAAACAACTTCTTTATTATTTATTACAATATAATTGTTGGGTTTGTTAAAACCTATTATATTCCATAACCAGTAGAGTTAAAATAAAATTAAAATGGTACAATGTCAATAAACAGTGTACAAATACAACTTCTTTATATTTATTACAATATGTTTGGTGGGTTTGTTAAAACCTCATATATTACATTGCCAGTAGAATTAAAATATAATTAAAGTGATATACAACGTCAGTTGACAGTGTACATGAAATACAAAATGTTAAAATAAATGGTTAAATAAGTCCCTCATGGATCCATGTAAACAGTCTAATGTGTCTTATAGACCAAGCATAAACCTTGGTGATAGAGAATTTAGCAAAGGTTAGACCAACAGTGACTCCTAGATCAGGAGCTTGGCTTACGTACGTCTCGGGCTAACAATACGTTCTAGGCCAATCTAATCTTAAATGGTGTGTGTAAATGCCGCTTTTCCTCTAGGATTTACTGTGTGTGGTCTCGTTAACACGGGTTTTAGAATAAAAAACTCCCTGTTTTAAGGTCAAACCTTTGCTAATTAAGATGGTAACTGATTTTATATTATAAGCTACTATTTAAAACAGTGCCAATAAATTTCTGTGCAATGCTATTTTCCACAGTGCAACGTTAAGTTCTGATTTGGGTTCAAACCTGTGGTGTCGCTGTTACCAGTGTGATATCTTGCTCACTAATGTGGTAATGATATGTGTGTTTACCACACTAATAGTGGATATCAATATAAGTGATGAAACAACGGGTTACCGTAAGTGCTGTGCGGTCATATCAATATAAGTGATGAAACAACGGGTTACCGTAAGTGCTGTGCGGTCATATCCAATTTGTAATGTAGAAACAAAGTGTATAATAGAAAGTAATAAAAGTAATAAATTTGATACCAACTACGTGTAACGAGTTATTCCTAAATGTTGGAAAATAAAGTTACAATGTGCTTTACATCAAGGGTGTCTAATCCACTGTATTAAAATAACAGTAACAGTATATAAAAAATAATAAAAAGTTGAAAAATCAAAATGAAAATGTAAAACTCCAAACATGAAATAAAGATGTGAACACAGAACTGGAAAAACAAAAACAAAAATTAAAAATCACAAGTGAAAGTCTATAGTTTATAGTGTGAAGGGACCAGTTAAACCCTTTAACGCTTTATCTTCTGTGCAGCTTTTTCAAAGTTCAATACACAATGTGTGTTTATCAAAAATAAATAATCCAAAATACTTTTAGATAAGATTTAAACATTAGTTTCCATGTAAATAGAGGTAAGTTCCCACGTAAATAGACGGTCCCAAGGCCAGTGGAGTGTGTTGCTTATCCTATTCGCTTTGTGTATGTAGTGATTTTCCTTATGTATTTAATATTCTTTCTTGTATACTATTCTGTCCTTAGATTTATCACTTATACTGGCAACTCCAGCAGCCTCCTTATGGCATCTCTTGTGTGGTCCACTCTGTTGCACAGCCTAATTCCAATTTCCAGATCCTTCAGAGCAACATAAACCACTGCTTATCCCTCACGCACAGGTGATGTCCACTATGAAGTGTGTGCTCCCAGTGCTGCCTGCACAGTAATAAGTAGAAGTGACTTTATGCAAGGACTATGAGGTTTAGACTGGAAGAACGCAGCTCACAGCTTGAAGCCTTGGAGATCTTTGATTTGATAATGGAGTTATCAAATGCTTAGCCACACTTTTGAAACACACGTACAATGTATATTAAGATAGTACTATATTTTCATGGTGTAGGTACAGGTGGTTAAATAGTAAATTGACCATCTTTTGCAGCAAACAAATAACACACTTGTAATATTGACATAACAATACCAGACCTCTTATAGACGATCCTAGGATAGATCCGCTAGGTAGACGATCCTAGCATAGATCCGCTAGGGTAAACATGGAGAAAAAGGTTAGTGGTAAGGTATTGATTAACCTATATTTCACTTTGGAGGTTGAACGCTGTCGTCCAAGCAGCGTGAAGCAGCTTATACACTCGGAGATCCAAAACAAAAGTAAGGATATCCACACTGTGTGGTCTGCTCTAAATGAATATAGAAAAAGAAACAAACTTCCAAAAACGTGAAGAAAGTGTATCCGTACAGGAAAATTAGAGGGCTTATTATATAAGCAGAGGCAGAACACTATGCACAACACGAATTTATTCGATGTACATTAAAAGTAAAATATGGAACAAACTCACAGTTGTGTGAAAGACAAGGACTGGAATTACGTCAACTGATGCATTTCACGCTGGTTGGTGCTTTCTCATAGATAGTTTGGGAGTGTCTCAGGGCAGATTTAAATAGCCATAATGAGATAACACACACCCTTAAACAACATGACGTATGTGTCAATTATACAGATTCCCACAAGGCCAATAGAAAATCTTATAGCTCAGCAATTGCATAGGCATGATGCCGTCTGTCATTAGTTCGAAAGAAAACAAAGTCCAGTTAGCGCGGGGATGTGCACAACAGAAACAAAAATAACATGGGACACACTAAATGCTAAAACATACACAAAGATTAGGACTTAGAATACCTACACACATACGGATCAGCATCTTTTAGATATACATATAATGTTATTTTTAATCGTTACTACAAGAAACCGTAAACCAGCTGGAAAATATTTGCCCTGATAATGAGTAAGGGATTCTCCCACTTTTTATTGGCTCACGTAAAAGAGCCCACTGGTCACGGATACGTGTATAAACGTCTTGGCTCAGTACATAAAGTTAAAAAATACTGAGCTAGCTTAACACATTAATTTGAGCCATACATTTAGTTGAAATATTGCATAGTATCAACTTACATATAATGTAAATACAAAATAATAATAAAAAATAGTAATAAAAATGAAAATAAAACAATGAAAAAACAAAACAAAAAAAAAGATTGTTATTGGAAACAGTTGAACAATCAGGCTTTGCAGTCAGCAAATTCTAATTAGTAACAAACGAGGAGAGAGAGTAGGTTGTTACAGATGTACAACTACATTGTATTTCTACATTTTACCAGGTAGTCACTTTCTACAAACCATAGAGTATATTGCTAAAATAGCTTTGACACATTAAGTCTAGCATATTTAGTTTTATATTGTGCTTATTTAGGGGTTGCAATTTTTATGCTTTCTAGATGCATATTCTAAAATGTAGCATTCCTATATATATTGGCACATATATGCATTCTTACACTTATCTAGCAAAAAAGAATTTAATAGTTATTTATGATTAAAGACCCTTGTAGAGATCCAGGTCCCATCTTAGATTAATTCCATTTGGTTCCTTTGTTTCTAATTTAAAGATCCATTGGACTTCAACAGCCAGTAATTTCTTATATCTATCTCCTCCTCTTTTGTTTATGGGGATATAGTCAATCGCCTGAAAACTCAGTGCTTTCTTTTTTTCTGAATGTAAGTTGAAATGTTTACCCACTGGAGTCTTGGGGGGATCCCTATCAATGGATGTGAGATGTTCACGTATCCTGTCCTTTAGATTTCTACTCGTGGAACCTGTGTATTGTTTTCCACAAACTTTACACGTGATTACATAAATAAGATATTTTGAACACCAATCTAACCTATACTTTATATATTGGCAGATAGAGGCGCTGGTTCTAAGGGATCTCAAAAGGATTTTTCTCTCTGTTTCACAATTTTCCCAGAAGAATTCTGTCTGTATCTGTGTTCAAAGACTATCACATTGCCATAGTATGTCTGAGCCCCTTAATACATAAGTGCAGTATACTCACAGAGAAATATCAAACAAGCGGCTCCACAGGTGATTTCACAATCTTCCCAAAAAGGGGTTCTGTCTGTATCTGTGTTCAAAGAATATCACATTGACATAGTATGTCTGTGCACCTTAATATATAAGTGCAGTATACTCACAGAATGATATCAGGCAAACAGCTCCACAGGTGATTTCACAAAAAGACAACGATCAGGAAAGGAAAAAAGCTGGCATTTTTAAAATAAAATGTTTTATTTTGCTCAACGCAAAAGCATTTCAACGGCTATACCGTCTTTTTCAAGAGCTATTTAAAAACTTTGTATAACTTACAGAAAATCATATACAATGCCACATCACAGGTGGCCTTAAGTACACAATAATGGGCGGTATCTGATACCTCATTGGTTGAGGTCAGATTTACACTCGATTTAAAAAAAAACCCAAACATTTAAAATAGAAAAACATTTAAAATAAAAACACATTTAATGGTAGACACATATTTAGCAATCCATTTAAACAAATGTCTAAAAATAACATTATTTAAAAAGAAAAAAAATATATACCAATCCTAGATCGTTGTATTTCTCAGTTCCCTTTCAGGTTGTCATCTGTGTGCAAGTTCTCAACCAGGTCCGTTTCTGTATGGTTTGGTCACATGATATTATTCGTCCAATAGTATAACAGGTAGTTGTTGGAAAATATATTCAGGAAAAAGTCCATATTGAACTGAAGCATTAAGAAAAGGAATTTTCACCAAAAAGAGAAACACATTGATTAAATTATTGTATTCAAAAAGTCTTTTAAATAGATACAATGATGTTGTTTAATCGATGCAATAATGTTGTTCATTTATATCAAAATATATCCTCTCCTTCTAAACATTATGAAATCGAAATATACATTAAGATGCAAATCCCCATATGTATTGTATTGTATTTATATAGAAGAGTTGCTACTTCATATACATTTTCCTACCTTGTGTCTATTTCACAAAACATCAATTTTATACATTAAATACAAAAAAATCAAACATCATGTATTTTATCTTATCTTTTCTATCAAAATGTCTCTTGTTTACAGAAACAGATATTTCATGTATATAATCCTATCTTGTATGTATTTTATTTCGAAAAACATCCATTTTATACATTAAATACAAAAAAAAATTAAACATCTTGTATTTTATCTTATCTTTTCTGTCAAAGTTTCTGTTGTTTACAAAGACTGACAGACATTTCATGCAGTATTATAAATTTAACATTTATAAATTGTATCTACACAAAAAAAAATTAACATTATGTATATATTTTATCTTATCTTTTCTGTCAAAATATCTGTATAGTGTTATAAATTTGAAATTTATAGATTATATAAAATGCATTATATCTTGTCTTTTTCAAATACAAATTTCAAATTTAAACAAAAGCAGCAATCTTTGTATCCTTATTCAATCCCCGCTGTGCATACGTTTTAAATGTATGTATCCATTTAAGTTCTCTTTGATCTAACTCTTTTGATATTTGACCCCCTCTCCAATGCACCTTAACTTTCTCTATTCCCAGCCACAGAAAATGATCCTTCTTAAAAAATTGACAATTATTACAATGCACCGGTATACCGTGATCTTCATGTTCTTTCTCTATTTTATTAAGTGTTCTAATATCCTTGTCTTAAGGAATCTTGATGTTTGTCCTAAATACTGACTTTTGCACCCACATTGTAGCAGGTATATAACATTTTTTGTTTTGCATGTTATAAACTCTTTTATTTCATAGACGTTTCCTGTGACTGATGAGGAAAAAGTTTTATTTGTCCTTTTAGTGTAGTTGCATTCCTTACATCTCCCACATGTATAGAAAGCTACTAGATCATTAATTTGTATTGTTTTTTGGGGCCTTCCCTTTCATCATAGAAGGTGCTAGTTTTTGTTTTAAATTATGACCTTTTCTAAATATTATAGTGGGTTTTGTTGGTATATTGGTACCCAAAAATTCATCATCCCTAAGGATATACCAATGTTTCTCTATGATTTTTTTAATAGCGAAATGTTCATTATTAAAAGTTGTTACAAATCTTGGGAAATTGGACATGGGATTATTCCTCTTAGTTTGATTTATGAGATTGGATCGTTCTCTCCCTCTTAATCTAATCTGTCTTGTTCTAATATGTGATTATTATACCCTTTTTCCAGAAATCTTTGATTGAGCATGATTGCTTGATTATCATAGTCCTCTAAGTTGCTACAATTTCTGCGGATTCTTAGAAACTGGCTCTTAGGCACTGCTTTCAGCCAGTTAGGATGATGGCAGCTGTCATGTTTTATGTATGTGTTGGTGTCACATTCTTTAATATATAGTGTTAAGTCTTAAAAATTAATTGTGCAAGAATTATATTTGGGAGTTAGGACAATAGACATGTCATTACCATTAAGTTTTTCTACAAAAAGTTTAAGATTGGATTCTCCTCCCTTCCAAATACATAGCACATCATTAATATATCTATGCCAGGACACCAGGTCCGCGCCAAGCTCAGGGCCATGCAAGATGTAGTTATTTTAAAAAAAAATCCATATACATAATAGCATAACTTGGTGCGAACCTGGTGCCCATGGCAGTACCACATATTTGTAAATAATGTTTATCATAATACCAAAAGAAATTGTGATGTGAAATAAAATCTATAGCTCTTATAATGAAATCTAAGAGCTTAGGTTGTAAATTTGGATCGTTAGAGAGCTTCCATTTTACCGCTTCTATACCTTTTTGCTGATCTATAATAGAGTAGAGGGAGGTAACATCCATCATTACCCACATAAAACTATCTTCCCAAGTGATATTATTTAGGATCTGTAAAACATGTCTAGTATCTTTTAAATATGATTTTGCCTGTTGAGCATATGGTTGAAGGAAATAATCTATGAAGGCTGATAGGTTGGAGGTAAGTGAATCAATGCCACTAATAATAGGCCTACCCGGTGGTCTGGTGGCATTTTTATGGACCTAGGGAAGAAAATAAAAAGTAGGAGTTTTTGAGTCCTCCTTATATAGAAAATCAAACTCTTCTTTGGAGATGAGTTTTTGGTTCTGTGCTTCTAATAACAGATTATGTAATTTAGAAGTAAATTTTTTTGGGGGATTAATTTTTAATATTGTATATGTAACCTATACATTATGTTATGTTTGTAATTGTTAGTAGTCGATACCAGTGTATCGCCTGTCTTACAATGAATGCATACATTACAGTGTCTACCACAGCGAAAAAAGCCTTTTTTAGCCAGCCATGTTTCTCTGGTTTGGGATTCTGAATTGTATACATATTTGATCAGACGGCTTCCAATAGTAGCTGCCATTTTTGGAATAAATTTGACTCCCTTATCAAGAATGGTTTTACATTGTAGGTCAAGAAAGGAAAGGAAAGGTATCTACAGAACTCTATAGAAAGAAAATTGCAGAGAAAAGTGTTATGGGTTTCATAGGTTTGCCACCCCCATCATAAGAAAATAAACCTTCACGGAATAAAGGTCCATCTCATTTGGTTATGCTTCTCAAATGCATAACCAAATGCATACATGTTTCTTATTTTAAGGGGCTAACTCATAATGGGATAACTAACAGATTCAAGCCTGTTATACATGTTTTTTGTTGTTTTCATTTATTTTTGTTGTTTTCTAGATAACTGAGAGATTTGTCTGCTTTAAATGAACCTGGACGTGTTTTACCGCTGTGAGTGATTTTCCAAATATTAATTCCTTATACTTATATGATATTACACCATTTTTGCACTGTTTCTTTTGCTTATTATTTATTTTTTTCAGACATTTTGTGTTTGGTTTGGTCTTCAACCACCATTTTGGGGAGCTGACCATTGGTGATACTTGTTCAACATATACTAATTCTGTTGCTCTTACAAACTCTACAGTTCCAAATTTGATAGTTTGTACTCCCCCTGGTTTAACTACTATTGTGGAATAATGTTTCCTTTTGAAATGCCATTATGACACCAAGGGCCCCTGTTCATTTAATAGAAATGTTTTTTCACATTTCAAGATCATTGCAATATATTATAAAACCCACTTTTCATATGAATTCCAAAAGGTTTTTCAGGGGTTTACACAGCAAAAACCCATAAGATACATTTATTTGTACATGTAGAAAACCCTTTATCCAAACAGCTTGGGCCAAAAAGGTTTGGATTTCAAAATAGTTTGGATTTTGGAATATTTGCATATTTAAAATGGGGCAGTTTGGAGAGGGGATGGTGTAAACAACATCTTATGTAATTTAGGCAATATTTACATGTCATAATACAGTTTATACATTTATGCTTATTGGCATAAATATGTAGTTGCTCTTCCCCTTTTTGTGACTATAAGAGCTGCAACACTTTTGGTAAGCCTTTCCACAGGATTTTGAAATTTGTGGGAATTAATTCCTATCCACCCAAAAATGCATTCCAATTCATCCCAAACATGTTCAGTGTGGTTAATGTCAGCGCTCTGTGTAGGCAATTTAAGTTCCTCCAGACCAAACTCATCAAACAATGTCTTCATGGACCTTGTGTTGTGCAAAAATGCACAGTCATTGTGAGGATGAGGGAGGTGTCTGGTACTCATTATGCAGGAATGGAAAAGCAAAACAAAGAAAGTCTTTGAATAAACTTTTACTAAAGAACAGTAATGCAGAAACAGGTAAAATAAAATGAGGTCAATATTGAACCAGATAAGTTTTTACAATGAGAACTTAAAGTCTCTCAGCAAGCACAGAACCCAGCGGGTACTGTTGGAGAGGAATGTCCATGAACAAGAGGGTATATATATAAATAAGCACAAGTCTCTTAGCAAGCACAGAACCCAGCGGGTACTGTTGGTTAGGTATATTGTGAAATGTCCAGGAACAAGAGAGCATATATAATTAAGCATAAGTCTCTCAACAAGCACAGAACCCAGTGGGTACTATTGGTGAGCAATGTCCAGAAACAAGAGGGCATGTATAATTAAGCACAAGTTTCTCAACAATCACAGAACCCAGCGGGTACTATTGGTGAGGAATGTCCAGGAGCTGGACAGATAGCTCAGGCTGGACAGATAGCTCAGCATGCTAAGGCACTGTGACTGAGCTCTGTAGCACATACATACATACAGGAACAAGAGGGCATGTGTAACTAAGCAGTAGTCTCTCAGCAAGCACAGCAGATGTCTTTGATCTCAGCAGTAGTATAAGCATACACAAGTATCACAACAGAGGTCTTTGGTCACAGCAGCAGTATAAGCATACACAAGTATCATGGCAGAGGTATTTGGTCTCAGCAGTAGTATAAACACTCCCAAGTATAACAGCAGAGGTCTTTGGTCACAGCAGTAGAATAAGCATACACAAGTATCACAGCAGAGGTCCTTGGTCTCAGCAGCAGTATAAGTATACCCAAGTATCACTGCAGAGATCTTTGGTCACAGCAGTAGTATAAGCATACACAAGTATCAGGGCAGAGGTCTTTGGTCGCAGTAGTATAAGCATACACAAGTATCACGGCAGAGATCTTTGGTCTCAGCAGCAGTATAAGCATAACCAAGTGTCACAGCAGTGGTATAAGCATACACAAGTATCACGGCAGAGATCTTTGTTCTCAGCATAAGGGCAGGCATACACAAGTATCAGCAGAGGAGCAGGAAAGAGGACCTTCCAAGGCAATAACTCAGTACAGAGTGAGGTACTGAGTAGCATTTTATAGGAACTCCCCTTTAAATCTAGGCAGCATGCGGCCGCGCGTACCTAGAGAGTTGCAGCCGCAGCTGCTGGAAGACTGGTCTCGGCGTCTCTCCACCTGGGATGCCAAGACAGATTGCTAGTGGCCCTGATTTTGCCCCAACTGCAGGTAGGAGAGCAGGTAAGCTCTCCTAGCCCTCCTGTTAGGTAGGAACCTAACAGTGCCCCCTCCCTAGGCATGACCTCCAGGGACAACTGTAGGCAGGATGGTTAGGATGTTTCTTCTTGAAGTCTTGGATGCGTGCAGGAGCATGAACCTCTGTTGCTGGTACCCAGCTTCTCTCATCGGGCCCATATCCTTTCCAGTGGATGAAGTACTCCACTGTTCCTCTATGGATTCAGCATTCAAGATCTCTTCGACTTCATATTCTTCTGATACACACACCATGACAGGTCCTGGGGTGTACGGTGTATGGGTTGGAAATGGATCTGGTATTACTGGTTTGAAAAGAAATACTGGATGAATATGGTAATTGGAGACGTATTGCAACTGGAGATATGATCTTCACAATTATGAACGGTCCAATAAAATGAGGACCTAATTTCTTAGTAGGTATAGTAAGTCAAAGATGAGAGCTGGATGAAAAAAACTTTATCCCCTACTTGATAATCAAGGGTAGGACGTATTTTCCTATCGGCTATAGTACTTGTGTTGTTGCTGAACCTCCACTAACCTTTTCTTTACAAGTGAAAATGTGTTTTGAACTTCTAGTAGATGTTGATCAGCGGCTGACACCAAACTTTGGTGAGGAGAGCCAGGTAACATAGTTGGATGATACCCATAGATACACAGAAAAGGAGACATGGATGTATACCTATGAATTTGGTTGTTATAAACTAATTCAGTGAGGTATTGAACCCAGTCATCTTGTAATGCTGTGGTATAACATCATAGGTATTGTTCAAGTGTTTGGTTTGTGCACTCCGTTTGGGGATGAAAAGAAGTGGATAGTGCTCGCTGGATATGCAACCCCTTGTAAACGGCAGACTAAAACTTAGAGGTGAATTGGGAACCTCTTTCAGAGACAATAGTCTTGGGTAAGCCATGTAATCGGAAAACCTCTTGGAGAAAAATGGTAGCTGTTTGGTTAGCATCAGGTACCCCTTTGGCAGCAACAAAATGGGCCATTTTAGAAAAATAGTCAACCACTAACATGATAGAGGTGTAGCTTTGAGCAGAGGGTAAATCAACAATAAAGTATATGGCTATGTCTGTCCAGGGTCTTGTGGGTACAGGGAGTGGTTGCAGCAGACCGACAGGAGCTTGTCGTGAGTCCTTATTTATTGCACAGATAGTACAAGATTGTACATAAGTTTTAATGTCTTTCTGCATACCGGGCCAATAGAATTGATGATTAATTAATTCCTGAGTCTTGTGTATGCCACCATGTCCACCAAATGGTGTATCGTGGAAAAAATGTAGTACCTCAGGAACGATAGAAGATGGTACTACCACTCTGTTGTCCTGAATCTGGTATTCAGGATACTGAGTAGATTTGGGTTTAGTAGTCTGCTGACTAATTGTGTCCCATAAAGACACTTTATTAGCTATGAAGTGTTTAGACTGTAGGATAGTGTTTTGTTCAGACTCAATTTTGTCTGCTTCTCCAATGAGGGATAGAGCATCTGCTTTACCATTTTTGGCTCCAGGACGGTATGTGACAACAAAGTGAAATCGACTAAAGAAAAGTGCCCATCGGGCTTGTCTGGCTGTACGCAGGTATTCTAGGTTTTTGTGATCTGTATACACAGTGATGGAGTGATCAGCTCCTACCAGAAGGTGCCTCCATTCTTCAAATGCTGTCTTTATGGCAAGTAATTCTCTGTCCACAACATCATAGTTTCTTTCTGCCGGGGAGAGAACTCGAGACAAAAAAGCCACTGGGTGAAGATAATCCCTGTCACCAGCTCTTTATGATAGTACCGCTCCCATAGCAGTTTCAGAAGCATCAACTTCAACATAAAAGGATTGTCATGGCTCAGGCATGATTAAGATAGGTGAGGAGGCGAAGAGTTGTTTTAGGTTTTCAAAACCTAGTTGAGCTTTGTCGGTCCAGCAAAATTGAACAATCTTTATGGTAAGAGCAGTTATGGGTTGGATAATACGAGAAGTTTCTTATAAAGCTCCTATAAAAGTTTGCAAAGTCCACAAAACATTATATGGCCTTTTTACTGTCTGGAGTGGGCTAATTGATTATAACCTCAATCTTCATGGAGTCCATGCATATTTTTCCAGGTGTCAAGATGAAGCCTAGGAATTCAACTGACGTAGTGTTGAAGATGCATTTTTCAGGCTTGCATATAGATTATTGCTTCTTAAGTGGGATAATACTGTGGTCACATGCTCATGGTGTTCAGAAGAGGAGTAAATGAGTATGTCAACAAGGTAAGCTACCACAAAGATATCCAGGATATCACGAAAAATGTAATTGATCAACCGCTGGAAGGTAGCAGGGGCACAACCCGAAAGGCATCACTGTGGTTTTCCATTCATTTCCTCTTCTTACTCTAACAAGGTTGTAAGTGCCTCTTAGGTCAATCTTTCTAAAGATTACTGCTGATTTTAGTTGATCCATTAGCTCTGGGATGAGCGGTAAGCGATATTTATTTTTGACAGTAATGGCATTGAGATCCTTGTAATCAATGCAGGGGCGAAGTCCTTCATCCTTTTTGCTGACAAATAATATGCCAGCCCCGGGAGGTGACTTGGATGGCTTGATAATCCCTTTTTGAAGGTTTTCTTGAATATATTCTTTTAAAACTTTTAGCCCTGGTTCAGATAATGGATAAATACGTCCAAAGGGAATCGGAGTCCCTGGAAAAAGATCTATGGGGCAATCATACTCCTTATGAGGAGGAAGTATATCTGCTCCTTTCTTTTCAAAGACATTCTGGAAATCTTTATACATGTTGGATACTTGAACAGAAGAATATACAGGTGTCTGGGCTTGAAGAGTAGCATTGATGGAGGTTTTAAGGCAAGACTTAATACAGACAGATGAATTGAATTGTACAGTTCCAGTCTTAAAATTGATTGCAGGATTATGCTTTCGCAACCAGGGTAGGCCAAGCACAAGAGGAAACACAGGTGATGTTGCTAAATTGAAGATTAGTTTCTCTTGATGTTCAGGCCCAATCATGATTAGTAAGGGGATGGTTTCCTTGTTGATGGGACCAGTCTTTAGTGGTGAACCATCATTGAGTTGTATGTGGATTGGTGTCTTCTTAGGAATACTGGGTATCTGAAGCCTTTTGGCTAATTGGATGTCTATAAAACAACCAGTAGCACCTAAATCAATCATAGCAGGTAATTCACTTGAGTTTTTGCCCCACTGTAAAGAGAGAGATAAGGACAAATGAGCTTTTGAATACCTTGGTAACCGATCAATAGAAAAAAGAGGAGTAGGTTGCTTACCCCTAGTGGTTTTGGGTTTAATAGTACATTCTCGTACTACATGTCCAGGTTTCCCACAATATAAACAGAGATGTAATGATCTTCTTCTTTGCTTTTCAGCATCAGAAAGGGGACCCCTGAAACCTCCTTTCTGCATAAGTTCTTTAACAAAACTTGTTGGAGGAGATGAAGACAGAGGACGAACAACTCATTTGTGTGGTGGAATAAATGTGGCAGTCTTTTCCATACGTCTCTCCCTGAGACAATGGTCTATCTGGGTTGACAGGAAATCAATTCTTTCAGATTTTTTGGGACTTCTACCCGTGCTAACAAGTCCTTTAGAGTACCAGATAGGCCCAACCGAAACTGATCAAGAAGGGCTGCTTCATTCCAGAATGCAAGGGTGGCAAGCTGGCAAAACTCTGTAGTATATTCTTCTAAATCTTTTTTTGCTTTGTTTAAGAATACAAATTCTTGCTTGAGCAGTGGAGGTCTTATAGGGATCTTTGTAGTGTGTCTCTAGTGTTTTCAAGAACTGATCCCAAGACTCTAGGATGGGGCTATGAGAAACAGGGAGTTGGTGAGTCCATACTTGAGGTTCGCCGGTAAGGAATGAAATGACAGTTCATACACATATGAAATCTAAATGGTACGTTTTGGGTTGTAGAGAAAATAATATTTGGCAAGCGGTGATAAAAGTTCAGAAGTGAGATCAATTTCCATCAAATGTATCTGGTAACGCCACTCTGGGTTCGGATCCACTGCTTGTGGCTGGTTCAGGTATAGCTGCATTAGCCATTGGAGTGTGGGAACTTGGATTCTGTGGAGGTCTTTGAAATAGCTGCTCCAGTCTGTTCTGATTCTCTTGCAATGCTTGCACAGTCTGGGTTACTGTGTTTAGTTGCTGAGTAAGGGCTTCAACTATTCCCGTGAGTTCTATGTTTATGACTGCGTTATTCTGTGAGCATGAGGGAGGTGTCTGGAACTCTGTATGCAGGAATGGAAAACCAAAACAAAGAAAGTCTTTCTTGAATAAACTTTTACTAAAGAACAGTAATGCAGAAACAGGTAAAACAAAATGAGGTCACTATTGAACCAGATAAGTTTTTACAATGAGAACTTCATGCACAAGTCCCTCAGCAAGCACAGAACCCAGTGGGTATTGTTGGTGAGGAATGTCCATGAACAAGAGGGTATATATAAGTAAGCACAAGTCTCTCAGCAAGTACAGAACCCAGCGGGTTCTATTGGTGAGGTATATTGTGAAATGTTCAGGAATAAGAGAGCATATATAATTATGCACAAGTCTCTCAACAAGCACAGAACCCAGTAGGTACTATTGGTGAGGAATGTCCAGGAACAAGAGGGCATGTATAATTAAGCACAAGTCTCTCAACAAGCACAGAACCCAGCGGGAACAAGGAACAAGAGGGTATTTACAAGTAAGCACAAGTCTCTTATCAAGCACAGCAGATGTCTTTGATCTCAGCAGTAGTATAAGCATACACAAGTATCACAACAGAGGTCTTTGGTCACAGCAGCAGTATAAGCATACACACTTATCATAGCAGAGGTATTTGGTCTCAGCAGCATTATAAGCATACCCATGTATCATAGCAGAGGTCTTTGGTCCCAGCAGTAGTATAAGCATACACAAGTATCACGGCAGAGGTCTTTGGTCTCAGCAGTAGTATAAGCATACACAAGTATCTCGGCAGAGGTCTTTGGTCTCAGCATAAGGGCAGGCATACACAAGTATCAACAGAAAAAGAGGAGGAACCATGAAAGAGGACCTTCCAATGCAATAATTCAGTACAGAGTGAGGTACTGAGAAGCCTTTTATAGGATCTCCCACAACTGCACCTTCCAGGTGGGAGTTCCTGAAAATTAGTGCCTGGCCCTTTAAATCTAGGCAGCGTGTGGCCACACGCGCCTAGAAAGTTGCAAACCCAGCTGCTGGAAGACTGGTCTTGGGGTCTCTCCACGTGGGACACTGAGACGGATTGCTGGGGGCCCTGCATTCGCTGCAACAGCAGCTAGGAGAGCAGGTAAGCTGGGGGCCCCTGTATTCCCCGCAAAGGTGACTAGGAACCTAACAGTCATGCTGGAATAGGAAAGAATTTTCCTCAAACTGTTGCCACAAAGTTGGAAGCAACCAACTGTCTTAAGGTCTTTGTATCCTATAGCATTCAGATGAACCTTTATGAAAACTAAGGGGCCTATCCCAAACCCTGAAAAACAGAACCAGACCATTATTTCTCTACCACCAAAGTTTACATTAGGCACTATGCATTTCGGTAGGTATCATTCTCCTGGCATCCACCACAGCAAGGTTCTCCCATCAGACTACCAGATAGTAAAGCTTGATTCATCACACCATCGAACATTTTCTCCAGAGTCCAGTTACTCTAGCCTATCTGTGGCACTGTCCATGTGGATGTGTCTTGGGTTCAGCAGCTTGGCTTTGGGAACCCATTTGATAAAGCTCATGACACTCAATTCTTGTGCTTATGTTGCTTCCAGAAGATGATAGGGGATTTTTACATACATCACACTTGTCTGCCCTCCTCTTCCACTTCACAATAATAGCACTTACAGCTGACCTAGTAGGCAGATCTAGTAAGACAGAAATTTCACAAACTGATTTGTCACAAAAATAGCATCCTATCCTATGACAGTGACATTGCCATGTCTAAGGTCACTAAGCTCTACAGTACAACCCCTTGTGCTGCCAATGTTTGTCTATGGATATTTCAGGGCTATGTGATGGATTTTATGCACCTGTTAGCATTGGATGTGGCTGAAACACCTGAACTCAATAATTAGCAGGGATTTCAACATAATTTTGGCCACATAGTGTACCTTACCTTTTCATACTTTTTTTTCTAATCTTGTGAAGCCTTGTGAAGGCTTATTACTTTTTCACCAATAGAGCTTTTGGAGTTGTCTATGCCAGCCGGTTACCATTAACGTAACAGTATTAATGTATACAGTTCTTACTAAATATGTTTACGCCAAATGTTTTTACATTGTTCAAACATACAGGTCATATGTATGAAATACATGTATTACTAACTTATCTTGCTTGTATCAGTAACAGATACAAAAATAGTTTAAATTATTTCAAAAATATGTGTTTTTGTTGGGAGATATGTGAGATGCAGCTTTCCATTGTCGATAACATTCATATTTTAAATATTTTTTATTTTCAAAACATTTTTGAGGTAAAGGTAACATCGAAAATGGTCAAATGGTCATAAAATGGGAAATGAAAGATTTGGTGGTGATCAATGTAAATTATTAAGACAATACATCTTACAACAGCTGGATTCATTTACATAGTAATGAAGCCAGCTGTTCTGTTCTAACAGAGATGTGAATACCACTGTGTAACCTGTGTTAACCCTTTATAGAGTTACAATAAATAGGTCAACAATAATATTATTACATTTATCACTGAAATCAGAATAATATGGTCATCTAAAATCTGATGAATAGTAGACAAAATTTCTTTTCACACACTTATTCTGACTGCATCGTAAATATATTTTACACTGGTAGTACATTTTATACACTGTGCTCTAGCCCCCATGTGTCTTACTTGGTAAAATAATTTTAGGTTATCTGAATGTATATCTAAATGTAATATATATATATAAATAATTGTAGATTTTAACTAGAGAGTGGGTTATGCCTCCTGTCTTCATTACTCAAAAGGAAAAATAACTTACAGCAAGAGTCTCCTCTGCAAAAAAAGCACTTCATTTAATTAGCACTTGTAAGAATTGAGATAATTGTGGCTTTTCCCTTAAATTGCTTAATTTAATGTCACTGTAAGTTAGTGGCAAGAAAAAAATAATAATGTTCAGATAAGACTTTATGAAAATGTGGGAGCATTTGTAAGAAAGGATTATTTCCGGCCATCTTTCCTATCAAAAACTGATAAAAAATTACATTTATCACAGTAAGCAGGACAAAAAAAAAGCTAGAAAGCAGGAGATGAATAACCCTATGATTAGATTTTCTTCATCATATCCTAAAGAACAAAAAAAGATTAAACTTATCTTTGACAATTAAGTAAAAAGTGACTATTGTATGGATCTGAGCTCACTAAAAACACGCTCTAAAACAGCTAGACTAATCTAATCCTACACAATCTTGCAAAGAATTTGGTGAGTATGTTGTCAATTCCCTCTATAAACAGTTGTTATTTACCAATAACACAACTTTTTTTTTTTAAGTTAAGAAAATACATACTAAATTCTTTATTATTGTGTTTAATTATTTCACCATTAAAAACCATTTACATTTTGTTATACAGATCTGATGTAATATTAAAAAAAATCAGGGCAATAGTTTATATACATGTATATACATAACATCCTAGTGTGCACTTAATCTGGGATTAAAAAAAATAAAAAATAATTTTTCAGTCAGAGCCACCTTAAAGGCAGGTATCCATTTAGAGAGGCGAAAGATGCAGATGTCTGCTTGAATAGCGCAGGGTTGATGACTCTTTTTCAAGACTTGCGTTTTGTGGTCCTTTGACGTCCAGCAATTTTCCGCAGCTCTCTCATTTTTGGCTTTGGCGAATCTATACTTATGGGGGTAGTGCTAGACTTGTGTCTTTGGGGTCTGGTTTTAACTGCTGGTGTATTATTACCCCCCTTCTGAGCCGGGGAATCTGTATCTAATGCAGTACTTCTATCAGAAGAAGTTTTCCTTCCTCTCTTCCCATTCTCCATTTTGTCTCCAGTCCTTTTCACTCTCCTCTTAACTGTAACCTTTACAGCATTCTCTTCATGCTTTATTTCTGTGTCCTCTTTCTTTAAAAGAATCTTTTTTACACTCCTTTTTACTTCTGTTTTCTCTACCTTCACAGGCTTCCTCTTTGTTCCTATAGATGGAAATTTCTTCTTTGCTTTCTGCCCCTTTGGTGCAAGAGGTCCTGGATCACCCTGGAACCAAATTGTCCGCCCATTATGGTCTCGGAGAGAGTTCATTCCTGGTACAAAGTAACAACGCAGCCACTTCACGAAGACAGAGTAATCATTTGATTGCTCAGGATCATAACCTTTTCCTCCTAGTTTAATGACCTCCAAAGGCACTAAATTGCATAATTGCAGCAGATCAGGATTCTCCTTCTTAATCTTTATTTTCTTACTGAGAGAGACATCACTGTCCTGATGCGGATGCTTCAAAGCTTCAAGAATGGGGCGAGCTTGCACAAAAGGGGGAATCTGTAGCCTGTGTAGGATCTCAGCCCGCAGATAATTCCCAATGCCATTGAAATACTTCTGATTCAGCATAACTTCACAAATTGGTTTGTCAAAAGCATTATCTGTGAGATGACTCAAGACATTTTCCCATAGTCTTCTGCATGGCATACGTTTTACCTTGATAATCTTACTGCCATGACGCGCTTTTTATTTACTAAAACTCACCAATAACACAACTTAAACCATATTAGAATATACAAATAGAAAAAAAATATTATTTAAATATGTTGCCATATAACAGAGTTTGGGTGCCAAAATACAATCATCTAAGGCATTTTGTCTGGACCTCCAATCTGAGAAAATAAAATGCTGCATACATTGGGCTAGATTACCAGTGGTGCAGTATATTTTTACTCGCAATTGCAAAAACTCAGAGTTCAGCTTTTTTCACTAGTCTGGTTGCATTCGTACAAGCGGTAACCTGAAAAGCACAAAAATCATAACTTGAGTTTTCGCGTGCACGTGCATATATTCTCCCATAGAAATAAATTTAGAAAAAAACCTAACACCCCAGATCATGCAAACACCATCGCATTTTTACATTCCCCATAGAAATTAATAAAGAGAAAACAAATGTTGAAAAAAACCATCATGCAAACAACATAGCTTTTTCGCATTAGCGAATGTGAAATATTTACAGTAAATACATAGTTAAAATCTTTTTAAATATGAATATTGCTTAAAATGTTTTATCATGTTTTCATCTACTAAAAGGGACAGTCAACAGCAGAATTTTTGTTGTTTTAAATGATAGATAATCCCTTAAAGGGCCACTGTAAGTAAATATTTTCTATGCCTGTTACTAACTAACCACCCCAAATACGCTTTTTATCAATAGCATTTCATTAACATATCTCTACCGTATATCAGAAATCTTGTCTGCAAATTTAATTGTTTTCCAAACCCACTCCGTGGGTATCCTTTGCTCTGTACCAATCAGTTTACAATACCTAGGTTTCAAATTGGCGCTTTAAACACAAAGTTATTGGTTTAAGTATTTTGAACACTCAGTGCTGAAAATAGTGGGCAGGATAACGTGACATCATCGGTGAATAAAAGATATAACTTTTAAAATGTTATGAAACTTCGTTTTGGAGAAAATATAGGTCAGTAGGTTTTAATTAATGTTTATTAACTTTAATATGTTAGTTGTTTAGCTTAAAAATTATAACAGAAAGTAATCCTTTAATTACCCATTCCCCAGTTTTGCATAACCAACACAGTTATAATTATACACGTTTTACCTCTGTAATTACATTGTATCTAAGCCTCAGCAGACTGCCCCCTTATTTCAGTTCTTTTGACAGACTTGCATTTAAGCCAACCAATGCTCACTCCATGGTAAATTCACGTGCATGAGCTCAATATTATATAAATGAAAGGCATAAAATAATGCCCTCTAGTTGTGAAAAACTGTCAAAATGCATTTAGATTAGAGGCGGCCATCAAGGTCTAAGAAATTAGCATATGAACCTCCTAAGATTAGCTTTCAACTAAGAATACCAGGAGAACAAAACAAAATGGGTGATAAAAGTAAATGGGAAAGTTCTTTAAAATGACATGCCCTATTTGAATAATGAAAGGGTTTTTTTTGGACTTGACTGTCCCTTTAATGTCAATGCACTTATACATATGTCTATTTGTGTGTACATATATATATTTATGTGTTTATATATGTATACATGTATATGATTGTAAATACATATATACACATATAAATACATTAATATATATGTACACATATATAGAAATACACAGTCATAGCCAAACATATTGGCACCCCTGCATTT
Organism: Bombina bombina; assembly: GCF_027579735.1. Classification (NCBI taxonomy): domain Eukaryota; kingdom Metazoa; phylum Chordata; class Amphibia; order Anura; family Bombinatoridae; genus Bombina; species Bombina bombina. The sequence continues at coordinate 407,633,289 of NC_069499.1, forward strand.
CTGTCAGATAATGAACCACTTCGCCCAGAAAATTGTTGCAATTACAAATGTTTAGGCATTCTCATGTTTATTTTAATTATTGTCACCATCTCAAAATTGTAAGAAATAATTGCATTCTAAGGCCTAGATTTAGAGTTCGGCGGTAGCCGTCAAAACCAGCGTTAGAGGCTCCTAACGCTGGTTTTGGGCGCCCGCTGGTATTTGGAGTCAGTGATTAAAGGGTCTAACGCTCACTTTACAGCCGCGACTTTTCCATACCGCAGATCCCCCTACGCCATTTGCGTAGCCTATCTTTTCAATGGGATCTTCCTAACGCCGGTATTTAGAGTCGTTTCTGCAGTGAGCGTTAGAGCTCTAACGACAAGATTCCAGCCGCCTGAAAATAGCAGGAGTTAAGAGCTTTCTGGCTAACGCCGGTTTATAAAGCTCTTAACTACTGTACCCTAAAGTACACTAACACCCATAAACTACCTATGTACCCCTAAACCGAGCTCCCCCCACATCGCCGCCACTCGATTAAAATTTTTAACCCCTAATCTGCCGACCGCCACCTACGTTATACTTATGTACCCCTAATCTGCTGCCCCTAACACCGCCGACCCCTGTATTATATCTATTAACCCCTAACTTGCCCCCCACAACGTCGCCGCAAGCTACTTAAAATAATTAACCCCTAATCTTCCGACCGCAAATCGCCGCCACCTACGTTATCCCTATGTACCCCTAATCTGCTACCCCTAACATCGCCGACCCCTATGTTATATTTATTAACCCCTAATCTGCCCCCCACAACGTCGCCGACACCTACCTACACTTATTAACCCCTAATCTGCCGACCGGAGCTCACCGCTATTCTAATAAATGTATTAACCCCTAAAGCTAAGTCTAACCCTAACACTAACACCCCCCTAAGTTAAATATAATTTTTATCTAACGAAATAAATTAACTCTTATTAAATAAATGATTCCTATTTAAAGCTAAATACTTACCTGTAAAATAAATCCTAATATAGCTACAATATAAATTATAATTATATTATAGCTATTTTAGGATTAATATTTATTTTACAGGCAACTTTGTAATTATTTTAACCAGGTACAATAGCTATTAAATAGTTAAGAACTATTTAATAGTTACCTAGTTAAAATAATAACAAATTTACCTGTAAAATAAATCATAACCTAAGATATAATTAAACCTAACACTACCCTATCAATAAAATAATTAAATAAACTACCTACAATTACCTACAATTAACCTAACACTACACTATCAATAAATTAATTAAACACAATTGCTACAAATAAATAAAATTAAATAAACTATCTAAAGTACAAAAAATAAAAAAGAACTAAGTTACAGAAAATAATAAAATATTTACAAACATAATAAAAATATTACAACAATTTTAAACTAATTACACCTACTCTAAGCCCCCTAATAAAATAACAAAGCCCCCCAAAATAAAAAATTCCCTACCCTATTCTAAAATACAAATATTACAAGCTCTTTTACCTTACCAGCCCTGAACAGGGCCCTTTGCGGGGCATGCCCCAAGAATTTCAGCTCTTTTGCCTGTAAAAAAAAACATACAATACCCCCCCCCAACATTACAACCCACCACCCACATACCCCTAATCTAACCCAAACCCCCCTTAAATAAACCTAACACTACCCCCCTGATGATCTTCCTACCTTGTCTTCACCATGCCAGGTTCACCGATCCGTCCTGGCTCCAAGATCTTCATCCAACCCAAGCGTGGGCTAGACATCCACTGAAGAAGTCCAGAAGAGGGTCCAAAGTCTTCCTCCTATCCGGCAAGAAGAGGACATCCGGACCGGCAAACATCTTCTCCAAGCGGCATCTTCTATCTTCTTCCATCCGATGACGACCGGCTCCATCTTGAAGACCTCCAGCGCGGATCCATCCTCTTCTTCCGACGACTAGACGACGAATGACGGTTCCTTTAAGGGACGTCATCCAAGATGGCGTCCCTCGAATTCCGATTGGCTGATAGGATTCTATCAGCCAATCGGAATTAAGGTAGGAATTTTCTGATTGGCTGATGGAATCAGCCAATCAGAATATAGTTCAATCCGATTGGCTGATCCAATCAGCCAATCAGATTGAGCTCGCATTCTATTGGCTGTTCCGATCAGCCAATAGAATGCGAGCTCAATCTGATTGGCTGATTGGATCAGCCAATCGGATTGAACTATATTCTGATTGGCTGATTCCATCAGCCAATCAGAAAATTCCTACCTTAATTCCGATTGGCTGATAGAATCCTATCAGCCAATCGGAATTCGAGGGACGCCATCTTGGATGACGTCCCTTAAAGGAACCGTCATTCGTCGTCTAGTCGTCGGAAGAAGAGGATGGATCCGCGCTGGAGGTCTTCAAGATGGAGCCGGTCGTCATCGGATGGAAGAAGATAGAAGATGCCGCTTGGAGAAGATGTTTGCCGGTCCGGATGTCCTCTTCTTGCCGGATAGGAGGAAGACTTTGGACCCTCTTCTGGACTTCTTCAGTGGATGTCTAGCCCACGCTTGGGTTGGATGAAGATCTTGGAGCCAGGACGGATCGGTGAACCTGGCATGGTGAAGACAAGGTAGGAAGATCATCAGGGGGGTAGTGTTAGGTTTATTTAAGGGGGGTTTGGGTTAGATTAGGGGTATGTGGGTGGTGGGTTGTAATGTTGGGGGGGGGTATTGTATGTTTTTTTTTACAGGCAAAAGAGCTGAAATTCTTGGGGCATGCCCCGCAAAGGGCCCTGTTCAGGGCTGGTAAGGTAAAAGAGCTTGTAATATTTGTATTTTAGAATAGGGTAGGGAATTTTTTATTTTGGGGGGCTTTGTTATTTTATTAGGGGGCTTAGAGTAGGTGTAATTAGTTTAAAATTGTTGTAATATTTTTATTATGTTTGTAAATATTTTATTATTTTCTGTAACTTAGTTCTTTTTTATTTTTTGTACTTTAGATAGTTTATTTAATTTTATTTATTTGTAGCAATTGTGTTTAATTAATTTATTGATAGTGTAGTGTTAGGTTAATTGTAGGTAATTGTAGGTAGTTTATTTAATTATTTTATTGATAGGGTAGTGTTAGGTTTAATTATATCTTAGGTTATGATTTATTTTACAGGTAAATTTGTTATTATTTTAACTAGGTAACTATTAAATAGTTCTTAACTATTTAATAGCTATTGTACCTGGTTAAAATAATTACAAAGTTGCCTGTAAAATAAATATTAATCCTAAAATAGCTATAATATAATTATAATTTATATTGTAGCTATATTAGGATTTATTTTACAGGTAAGTATTTAGCTTTAAATAGGAATCATTTATTTAATAAGAGTTAATTTATTTTGTTAGATAAAAATTATATTTAACTTAGGGGGGTGTTAGTGTTAGGGTTAGACTTAGCTTTAGGGGTTAATCCATTTATTAGAATAGCGGTGAGCTCCGGTCGGCAGATTAGGGGTTAATAAGTGTAGGCAGGTGTCGGCGACGATGTGGGGGGCAGATTAGGGGTTAATAAATATAACATAGGGGTCGGCGATGTTAGGGCAGCAGATTAGGGGTACATAGGGATAACGTAGGTGGCGGCGGTTTACGGAGCGGCAGATTAGGGGTTAAAAGTGTAATGCAGGGGTCAGCGATAGCGGGGGCGGCAGATTAGGAGTTAATAAGTGTAAGGTTAGGGGTGTTTAGACTCGGGGTACATGTTAGGGTGTTAGGTGCAGACTTAGGAGGTGTTTCCCCATAGGAAACAATGGGGCTGCGTTAGGAGCTGAACGCTGCTTTTTTGCAGGTGTTAGGTTTTTTTTCAGCTCAAACAGCCCCATTGTTTCCTATGGGAGAATCGTGCACGAGCACGTTTTTGATGCCGGCCGCGTCCGTAAGCAACTCTGGTATCGAGAGTTGCATTTGCGGTATAAATGCTCTACGCTCCTTTTTTGGAGCCTAACGCAGCATTTGTTTGAACTCTCGATACCAGAGTTAAATTTATGGTGCGGCCAGAAAAAAACCCGCGGAGCGTTAACAGCCCTTTTACCGCCGAACTCTAAATCTAGGCCTGAGTTTGTGATGCTCCTGTAATTTACAATTAAACTCACCTGTAACAATTAACAGGTGCTGACAATATAGAAATCACACCGGCAACCAGTTAAAATGGTGAAAATTTGACTCAAACTTTCTGTTGTGTGTCTCTGTATTTGTATGGCTGTATTAGGGACCCAGGTTTAGGAAGAGACCTTGACGTGGTACCTGGGCTTGTCCCATTTGGCCAGATGTGGTAACTAACTCTTCCAGTTTTGCTTTTAATCTTAGCTGATAGCTTACAAGCGAGTGCTGGATTTTCTCTGTGTGTTGTATTAATTTATTTTGTAATTTTCCCTATGGGCCTTGCACCCAGACTTTTCTGGGGTTCACTGCCTGGGACTTTGGAGAAAGCACAGCTTCCTGAGAGTGCTATATAGCACCCAGGTCTGAGCATGTTGCTGGGTCATAGGATGTGTACCAGTCCAGTCTGAGAGTGCAGTCCCATTTCCGTGTTTTGTATATGTCTAGGGTGATTACATAAGCCTGTGCACCCTTCACTTGTTCCTAATTTTTTTATTGGATTTGTATGGTTGTATTAGGGACATAGGTTTAGGAAGAGACCTTGACGTGGTACCTGGGCTTGCCCTATTTGGCCAGATGCAGTAACTAACTCTTCCAGTTTTGCTTTTAATCTTAGCTGATAGTTTGCAAGTGAGTGCTGGACTTTCTCTGTGTGTTTTATTAATTTATTTTATAATTTTCCCTATGGGCTTTGCACCCAGACTTACCTGGGGTTAACTGCCTGGAACTCTGGAGAAAGCACAGCTTCCGAAGAGTGCTATTGAGAACCAAGGACTGAGCATGTTGCAGGGTCATTGGATGTGTACCCAGTCCAGTCTGAGAATGCAGTCCCCTTCTGTGTTTTGTATATGTCTAGGGTGATTGCATAAGCCTGTGCCCCCTTCACTTGTTCCCAGTTTGTTTGATTGAGAGCTTGCATTTGTATGGCTGTATTAGGGACCCATGTATAGGAAGCAACCTTGACGTGGTACCTGGGCTTGTCTTATTTGGCCAGGTACGGTAACTAACTCTTCCAATTTTGCTTTTAATCTTAGCTGAGAACTTGCAAGCGAGTGCTGGACTTTTTCTGTGTTATATATATGTGTGTGTCTATATATTTGTACAAATATTTATATTTATGTGTTTATATTTTTATGTATGTATATACCTACATAAATACACATATAAACACACACATATATATATATATTTATATATATATATATATTTTATATATATATATACACACACACATATATTTATATATATATATATATATATATATATATCTGTATGTATATATATATATATATATATATATATATATATATATATATATATATATATATATATATATAGATAGATATACACACACACTTTTGAGTTTTTTTACTCAAATACCTTAAAGCTTGAAAAAAAAATTTAATCAATTTTCAATATTTTATGTTTTTGTACTGGGTATTTAATGTATTTAATGTAAATATTACATTCCAATGTTCTTTACATAGTTGAAAAATGAAAATGTTCTTGGTATTTATATATATACGGGAAGTAGAATACAACTGCAACTAGTGTGGCTGTAAGCTTTGTGGTATAGGGTGCGCAAGACTACAGTTCAATCTGTTATAGAATGTGTGGTGCACAATATATCTAAAATTATAGGAGAATGAATAGGAGATGCACTCTTTTGTGAATAATGTGAGGGCATATATAAATAGATAAACACACTTAAATATTTGTGTGGACACCTACACATATACACATATTTGTATTTAAGGGAACAGTACAGTGGCTGCTGTGAATTAATTTTATAGTGAGCGGGAAAACCCTTTCTTGGTAATCCCTTAAATAAAATATTAGAAAGAAGGTTACTGAAAGAAATTCTGCGCCAAAAAGTGTGATCCCCTACAAAAAATGTGTTATTGTTTTTGGAACTGATTATGAGTCCATATGCATAGAATAGAATGAAATACAATTGTAGGAAAGTGAATACTAAATAATAATAGTAAATCTTATTGGTAAAAAAAGACATACAAATAATAATGAAAGTAATTGTCCCAAAAAATAGAATCAATAGGTGATTCCCAGAGCTGAGATCTTGATGTAAGAGATTTCACCCTCTCTATCCCTGAACAGCTGTCCGACAAATTCTGGTGTATAACTTGTGACCGGTTATGTGGATGCACAGGTAATCCCCTCAGCAGACAGCGATCGTTTATAGAAAGGAAAAATGACAGAACATAGCGTAATCCAGTTTTTTATTAATAAAAACTTAAAAATGTCTGCTAAGGGGATTACCTGTGCATCCACATAACCGGTGACAAGTTAAACACCAGAATTCGGCAGACAGCTGTTCAGGGATAGAGAGGGTGAAATCTCTTACATCATTGGACCATACAGCCTTCACGTCACTTGCTGGAAATCGGCTAAGACCACTCCTCACACTTACCTCATATGATTGGGGGAGTGTCCAGTAAGTACAGTATACAAGCTCCTTTTGGATATTTAAGTTTCGTGAACTTCAAGATCTCAGCTCTGGAATCACCTATTGATTCTATTTTTTGGGACAATTACTTTCATTATTATTTCTATGTCTTTTTTACCAATAAGATTTACTATTATTATTTAGTATTCATGTATAAAGGGTGTGCCCAGGCGCCAGACAAACGGAGGCTAAGGTTAAAATACAATGGTGTTTAATGCATAACAATTAAAACAGCTTAAAAACAATAGAAATGATTAGCATGGATCCACGCCTAAAACATTACAATTACTCAATAGTGAAAACAATAAAAACACAATTATGAAGCCTACAACACTGCGTGCAGTCTGAATATAAATAAAATGTAGAGAAAGATGAAAAAACAATCAATTCACAAAATAATAATAATTGACCAAAATGTCCAAAAAATCTAAGAAGTCCAATAAATCCAAATGCACAGTAAAACCAGTGAAAAAATGAGTGAAAAAAATGAGTGAAAAAAATCCAATTAGTACAGTCAAGTCATTAAACCAGTGAAAAAAACAAATCCCAAAACGTTAGTGTAAATATGTCAAATGATACCTCCAAACAATGCAAACTGGTATAAAATGAGCCCAAAAAAATCCAAACTTATAAAGAATCAAACCTGAAGAATAATTAAATGTGGAAAATTGTGAAGTCCAGTGTTAAAGATGTGTCCAATGTGATGGTAGTAGTTGTCCCTTGTTGTTGTGATCCCCACAGGGAACTGAACCCCAGTGAAAAAAAAAACAAAAAAACCAATGATGCTGTGGAATAAAAAAACCTTTGAAAAAAGAATAAAATACGTGTAGAAAATTTACAAATATATATTCCAACTGAAATGAGGCTTACCAGCAGGTCTACGCAGTATTATTCAATATGTAATATGTATTCACACTAGGGCCATATCTGTCATTTTATATAACGATACATGCATTTTTAAACTGATTATGCTGAATTATTATCTGCAACTATTTGTCATATCATTATTGGTGTATTCATATGTTTTTAATTGATTTATGTATAGTTCTTGGTGGTTCTATATTACTAAGAAGTCTTTTTGTTACCACCCCTCTTAGATAGATAATGAGGGGTGAATTGAGCTCTTCTTTTGCATTTATGAGAGTCATTCCGACTATGTACACAAGTATGAATATACATAATTATGATGCATATACCATTATTACTATTTTTAATTAAATTATTTAAACGCATAGTTTTAATTAATAATATTTTTGTTAATAATCTACATTTTTTTAAGGCCATGTTTCCAATGTTTTAGTATTATTATCATCTTTTAGGATTTTTTATTAGCAAGAGAATAGAAAAGGTTTAGTGTTATGAACCATTTATAATTAAACGTCTTTTTAACTTTTCCCAGTTTATATATAGATAAACAGCAAACAGGGTGGTGATTTAATGATCGATTCGAACACCATTTGTGTTTTATTGAAATCTTCACTAATTTTAATTATACCGCATCACATCCCTATACGAGTGAAGCCTTTAGCAATTTTGATATTTTAGATTTTTTAGGTAATCCGACAGGGGGGAGTGAGTGATCACCGCTGACATCCAGCACATAACATTACAGCGCAATCACGCTGTTAACGTCAGCCACAAGCCCCTTTTTTGATATCCAATCGAATTGAGCCAAGCCTCCGTTCCCTAGCCAATAGGATCACACGGGCAGGGTGACGTACTTGCAGCTCCCATTTTAAATAGATCAAGTCTGTGTCAGTCCGATAGAATACCTCTGAGGAAGAAGGAGCTTATTTTGCACAACCTTTGAAACTCGTCAGGTAAAAAGGGCTCATATATTGAGCCCCTATTTCATTGTTGGACTTGACTCTCAGCCCCAAGAACACATACGTAAGTGAGTTGCAACCGGCCGGTGCAACAGTCTGTCAAACTAATACTTCAAGCACAGAGGAGGAATGGGATTTTAGATTAACACAAGTTCCTCACTGGCTTTTTCATTGTTTTATGTTTCATAGTTACCTCATCACCATTGAGGTCTCTTAATGTAAGTGTGTATTTGGCTACCTACATTTTTAAGTTTTTATTAATAAAAAACTGGATTACACTATGTTTTGTCATTTTTCCTTTCTATAAACGATCGACTGCTGTCTGCTAAGAGGATTACCTGTGCATCCACATAACCGGTGACAAGTTATACACCAGAATTTGGCAGACATAACTCACAGGGAAAGATCATCCATATAATATTTATTCCATAAAGGTAAAATACAGTCAACAAACAATCAGAGTTAAGAAGCATGGTCAGCTTATAACCAGAAAACATGGATACATCTATATGCCAAAGAGACGCTAGATGCAACACCTCTACCAGAGGGTAGCCCTGTACCCTGACAGGAATCTGCTACCTTGGTTTCCAAAAAGTGAGGATCCATGCAAAATCATTTTAAATTAGAATCAATGCTACAAGTAGTAATAAGCATGAGGGTGTTAAATTTACAATAGGTAGTAGCAGCGTATTATCATAGTGCTTACTGGATAAACAACACCCAAACCAGAGGATAGCACCACTCTTAAACAGAAGGTCTAAGCTATCATGGTTATAAATAGGCATCTATGTTTATACTCCAGTAAGTACATTATTGCATATGAAAAAGTGTGACGTCATTGGACCGGCTTTCCAGTTCACATGGATTACAATTGTGCAGTTTGTTAACGAATCTTACTAACAAACCTGCTTTGCTTTGCCGGGCCTTCTATTTGTCGGTTGTGCTCATGGATTCCCAGATTGGAGGACTTATATGATGGTTGACGTAACGTATTCATAACATAAGCTTGTTACCATTTGCAACTTAGTTTCCTTTTGGGACAACAGCGCACACAAAGAAAATATGCATTTGAACACACTGCAATCAACTAGAAGTGCTAATCTTCATTGAACTAGCCGAATTGGCTAAGTTAATACCAGTACTACTTTTGAGCGTATGGGCTCTTCTTTGTATCTGAACTTAAAACTTCATACAGCATATACATATTTGGTTCATGGCATTGCAATATTTCAGCATACTTTGTACTAATAGTATTGAATTGATGTACAACTTCTCTTTATGCAATAATGTACTTACTGGAGTATAAACATAGATCCCTATTTATAACCATGATAGCTTAGACCTTCTATTTAAGAGTGGTGTTATCCTCTGGTTTGGGTGTTGTTTATCCAGTAAGCACTGTGATAATACGTACGCTGCTACTACCTATTGTGAATTTAACACCTTCATGCTTATTACTACTTGTAGCATTGATTCTAATTCAAAATGCTTTTGCATGGATCCTCACTTTTTGGAATCCAAGGTAGCAGATTCCTGTCAGGGTACAAGGCTATCCTCTGGTAAAGGTGTTGCATCTAGCATCTCTTTTGCATATACATGTATCCATGTTTTCTGGTTATAAGCTGGCCATGCTTCTTAATTCTGATTGTTTGTTGACTGTATTTTACCTTTAAGGAATAAATAATATATGGATGATCTTTCCCTGTGAGTTATTTTCTACTGGATTTATTTTGCATCTATGTGGAAAAAGCACAATAAATTAATAAATTGATTGCATCTACGTGGTGTTTTTTCGCATCTATTATAGAAATATTTAACTTTTTGAGTGCTGAAATCCTTGTCTTTTTAAGTGGTTACAACTAGCTACCCACTTGTATCTCTCTCATATTTTTCTCCCCTATATAAATTGATATAGGTCACTCTTGGGCCTCTTGTATATGGATATTACGCGATTAGGGGTTTCATTAAACATATATAGAAACATACAAAAGAAAAGTTGCATCTTCATAAAGGCTATTGCTTTTAAGTCATATAGAAATAGAGATGCTGGGGCTACAACTGAACTAACCTATAATGTAAATAGTTTTACCATATTTACCATTATATCATGGAATTTATTCACTTTGGAGGTCAAGAACATATTATGTAGCAGCTATGTACTGTACTCAGATTCTTGGTTTCACAAGACATCAATATAGCAATCATTTCAGATTTCACCTAAATAAAATCTATTTTGAGACCCTTGTTTGTCCTCTTCTTACTAGGTGATTATGTGAACTGAATATGAGGGTGTTACAGCTGTTAAATCCTATCTGGCTAGCATATGTTGGTAAATTAGACCTATTGTTTGAAAATGTGATTCTCTAGGTTGCTCAAAGGGAATCGGTATATTAAGGCTAAATGCTATGTATAGTGAAGAAAACTTGCCTTCCTCCCTACGGCTCTGGCCGCAAGCTGCAGAGACTGGAAGAATTTGTCTAGGTTGCAGCAGCCTCAATTCTATTACCCTAATTGTCAAGGAGGAGATATCACCCACCGTGAAACACGATGTGCAACTGCTAATAAAAAGCGCGCTAAGCAAAGTACAATGAAACACAATTAGATTTCACTAGGCACGGGAAACCTCTATGTTTAAAGTATAGCATTGACATTGCCTTTTTTTCCGCTAAAGTTATATTCAACAAGGGAAGCTGCTTGATCCGATTAGCATGGTATGATGATATCCACAACATAAAAGTTAAAGTCTTGTAACATGTGAAGTTAAAACATATATATCAGTGAGGACGTGCAATTAACCAACAGAGAAAAAGTAACTATATTTAATTATCGTCCATTCTAACCGTGTGTCACTCGTAATAACAAATAGCCAAGTCATCAGAGTCCCAGGAATCTTTTTTTTTTTTTTTTTTTAGCCCCAAGGCTTTGTTTGTAATAAAGGGTAAGACTTGGTAGAAATCTGAGGGTCTCGGAGCTTAACTCTGGGGCAAGGGAACCAGCACATGGGGAGTCTTAATGTACCTGTAGCGATCGCTCCTCTGAAGTGACTCAGCAGCTGCGGGTACCTGTGTTCAGAAAATAAGTTCTCCGGTGGACAGCTGCAGAGATCATGGGTATCACGAGAGGCAACAAACTTACATGGTGCCTGTTTCCCTGCTTCGGCTCCTCGGGGCCCCCCCCTTAAACCCCTTCTAACCTTGGCAGGCAAAGAGTGTGTCGATGATTGTTGTTGCTCTCCTGTTGTTTGTAATGGAGCTTTGATCCCGGGCATTGCTGGACTTGTCCCCTCATGGATTGCCGTGCTCGCTCCACTCAACTTCTCCTGGTCCACTGTGTCATGTTGCCGGTAGCTTGGTAGAGTGTCCCTGATTTCTCTGCGTTCTTCTTGATTAAGAAACTCTGTTAGTGGAGGAGCCCCTCTCACTCCGTCCTTGTCTGGAACTGTGCTTTTAAGTAGTGCTGGATCCTGCGGAGCCTTCTCCATGAGGTGCATACACAACTCCTCAAATCTTCGCCAGTGTATATTGTCAAAGATATCTTGGCAATCAGCGTCTACAATGGCGGCCATCTTAGTTATTGTGTGGCGTAGGTTATGTCACTAAGAAGTCGTTGAGAATGCTCTATGTTCTTTCTTTTATATCCTCCAGTTTTAGTAATTATGATATACAATCCCAGATAGTGGTGTTGGCTTGATCAGTTGTAGCTGAAAACCTCGGGTTACCGGGGGGGGTGGCGTTGCCTAGCAAGTGCCGCCGCTCTAGGCCTTCCTCGTCTGATTTTTTTCACTGCAGCATCACAAATACAGCTCGATATAGAAAATGTCAGTCCCCACTCTGTAGTGGGATAATGCAAGTTTCAGATATGGAGAATTGGCTGTAAGATTACTCCTAAAATCGGCGGATGATAAGAGATTCAGCTGGAGCTAAAAAAAATGCAACCATTCCCGGTTGCTGTTCAGACACGCCATCTCTCTCTTTTTTTAACGTTTAATACGTACTTTCCAGGGTCTGCACCATGTTAAAAAATCTGTTAATCTAATAATAAATATTTTCCCACTCCCCATTTCTTAGTACATTTATATATATATATATATATATATATATATAATATATATATATATATATATATATATATATATATATATATATATATATATATAATTTATGCTTACTCCAATAGTCTTGGGAACTTTACTCCTGGCAACTAGGAGGAGGCAAAGATCCCAAAACTCCAAGAGCCCTTAAAGGGAGAGTTTACTTGAAATATTTATTAGTTAAAAAATATAGATAATCCCTTTATTGCCCATTAACCAGTTTTGCATAACCAACACTTTTATATTAATATACTTTTTACCTCTGCGATTATCTTGTATCTAAGTCTCTGCAGACTGACCCATTATCTCATTTCTTTTGACAGACTTGCATTTTAGTCAATCAGTGCTGACTCATACATAATTCATGGAGGTGAGCACAATGTTATACACAAAAACTAGCACTGTCTAACTGCGAAAAACTGTCAAAATGCACCGAGATAAGAGGCCACTTCAAGGGCTTAGAAATCAGTTTATGAGCCTACCTAGGTTTAGCTTTTTACCAAGAATACCAAGGCCTAGATTTGGAGTTTTGTCGGTAACGACCCGAAAAACTAACGCCGGCTTTTTTCTGGCCGCACCATAAAAATAACTCTGGTATCGAGAGTCCACATAAAGGCTGCGTTAGGCTCCAAAAAAGGAGCGTAGAGCATTTTAAACGCAGCTTCAACTCTTGATACCAGAGTTGCTTACGGACACGGCCAGCCTCAAAAACGTGCTCGTGCACGATTCCCCCATAGGAAACAATGGGGCTGTTTGAGCTGAAAAAAAACCTAACACCTGCAAAAAAGCTGCGTTCAGCTCCTAACGCAGCCCCATTGTTTGCTATGCGGTAACCCTTCCTACATCTGCACTTAACACTCTAACATGTACCCCGAGTCTAAACACCCCTAACCTTACACTTATTAACCCCTAATCTGCCGCCCCCGCTATCGCTGACCCCTGCATATTATTATTAACCCCTAATCTGCCGCTCTGTAAACCGCCGCTACTTACATTATCCCTATGTACCCCTAATCTGCTGTCCCTAACACCGCCGACCCCTATATTATATTTATTAACCCCTAATCTGCCCCCCACAACGTCGCCTCCACCTGCCTACACTTATTAACCCCTAATCTGCCGACCGGACCTGAGCGCTACTATAATAAAGTTATTAACCCCTAATCCGCCTCACTAACCCTATAATAAATAGTATTAACCCCTAATCTGCCCTCCCTAACATCGCCGACACCTAACTTCAATTATTAACCCCTAATCTGCCGACCGAATCTCGACGCTATTCTAATAAATGTATTAACCCCTAAAGCTAAGTCTAACCCTAATACTAACACCCCCCTAACTTAAATATAATTTAAATCTAACGAAATTAATTAACTCTTATTAAATAAATTATTCCAATTTAAAGCTAAATACTTATCTGTAAAATAAATCCTAATATAGCTACAATATAAATTATAATTATATTATAGCTATTTTAGGATTTATATTTATTTTACAGGTAACTTTGTATTTATTTTAACCAGGTACAATAGCTATTAAATAGTTAAGAACTATTTAATAGCTAAAATAGTTAAAATAATTACAAATTTACCTGTAAAAGAAATCCTAACCTAAGTTACAAATAAACCTAACACTAGACTATCAATAAATTAATTAAATACAATTGCTACAAATAAATACAATTAAATAAACTAGCTAAAGTACAAAAAATAAAAAAGAACTAAGTTACAAAAAAATAAAAAAATATTTAAAAACATAAGAAAAATATTACAACAATTTTAAACTAATTACACCTACTCTAAGCCCCCTAATAAAATAACAAAGCCCCCCAAAATAAAAAAATGCCCTACCCTATTCTAAATTACTAAAGTTCAAAGCTCTTTTACCTTACCAGCCCTGAACAGGGCCCTTTGCGGGGCATGCCCCAAGAAATTCAGCTCTTTTGCCTGTAAAAAAAAACATACAATACCCCCCCCACATTACAACCCACCACCCACATACCCCTAATCTAACCCAAACCCCCCTTAAATAAACCTAACACTAAGCCCCTGAAGATCATCCTACCTTGTCTTCACCATACAAGGTTCACCGATCGGTCCAGAAGAGCTCCTCCGATGTCCTGATCCAAGCCCAAGCGGGGGGCTGAAGAGGTCCATGATCCGGCTGAAGTCTTCATCCAAGCGGGCCAGAAGAGGTCTTCCATCCGATTGAAGTCTTCATCCAAGCGGCATCCATCCGGAGCGAAGCGGCAGCATCCTGAAGACCTCCACCGCGGAACATCCATCCTGGCCGACGACTGAATGACGAATGATGGTTCCTTTAAATGACGTCATCCAAGATGGCGTCCCTCGAATTCCGATTGGCTGATAGGATTCTATCAGCCAATCGGAATTAAGGTAGGAATATTCTGATTGGCTGATGGAATCAGCCAATCAGAATCAAGTTCAATCCGATTGGCTGATCCGATCAGCCAATCAGATTGAGCTCGCATTCTATTGGCTGTTCCGATCAGCCAATAGAATGCGAGCTCAATCTGATTGGCTGATCGGATCAGCCAATCGGATTGAACTTGATTCTGATTGGCTGATTCCATCAGCCAATCAGAATATTCCTACCTTAATTCCGATTGGCTGATAGAATCCTATCAGCCAATCGGAATTCGAGGGACGCCATCTTGGATGACGTCATTTAAAGGAACCGTCATTCGTCGTTCAGTCATCGGCCAGGATGGATGTTCCGCGGTGGAGGTCTTCAGGATGCTGCCGCTTCGCTCCGGATGGATGCCGCTTGGATGAAGACTTCAATCGGATGGAAGACCTCTTCTGGCCCGCTTGGATGAAGACTTCAGCCGGATCATGGACCTCTTCAGCCCCCCGCTTGGGCTTGGATCAGGACATCGGAGGAGCTCTTCTGGACCGATCGGTGAACCTGGTATGGTGAAGACAAGGTAGGATGATCTTCAGGGGCTTAGTGTTAGGTTTATTTAAGGGGGGTTTGGGTTAGATTAGGGGTATGTGGGTGGTGGGTTGTAATGTTGGGGGGGTATTGTATGTTTTTTTTTACAGGCAAAAGAGCTGAATTTCTTGGGGCATGCCCCGCAAAGGGCCCTGTTCAGGGCTGGTAAGGTAAAAGAGCTTTGAACTTTAGTAATTTAGAATAGGGTAGGGCATTTTTTTATTTTGGGGGGCTTTGTTATTTTATTAGGGGGCTTAGAGTAGGTGTAATTAGTTTAAAATTGTTGTAATATTTTTCTTATGTTTGTAAATATTTTTTTATTTTTTGTAACTTAGTTCTTTTTTATTTTTTGTACTTTAGATAGTTTATTTAATTGTATTTATTTGTAGCAATTGTATTTAATTAATTTATTGATAGTGTAGTGTTAGGTTAATTGTAGGTAATTGTAGGTAGTTTATTTAATTAATTTATTGATAGTCTAGTGTTAGGTTTATTTGTAACTTAGGTTAGGATTTCTTTTACAGGTAAATTTGTAATTATTTTAACTATTTTAGCTATTAAATAGTTCTTAACTATTTAATAGCTATTGTACCTGGTTAAAATAAATACAAAGTTACCTGTAAAATAAATATAAATCCTAAAATAGCTATAATATAATTATAATTAATATTGTAGCTATATTAGGATTTATTTTACAGGTAAGTATTTAGCTTTAAATTGGAATAATTTATTTAATAAGAGTTAATTAATTTCATTAGATTTAAATTATATTTAACTTAGGGGGGTGTTAGTATTAGGGTTAGACTTAGCTTTAGGGGTTAATACATTTATTAGAATAGCGGCGAGATTTGGTCGGCAGATTAGGGGTTAATAATTGAAGTTAGGTGTCGGCGATGTTAGGGAGGGCAGATTAGGGGTTAATACTATTTATGATAGGGTTAGTGAGGCGGATTAGGGGTTAATAACTTTATTATAGTAGCGCTCAGGTCCGGTCGGCAGATTAGGGGTTAATAAGTGTAGGCAGGTGGAGGCGACGTTGTGGGGGGCAGATTAGGGGTTAATAAATATAATATAGGGGTCGGCGGTGTTAGGGGCAGCAGATTAGGGGTACATAAGGATAACGTAGGTGGCGGCGCTTTGTGGTCGGCAGATTAGGGGTTAATAAGTGTAGGCAGGTGGAGGCGACGTTGAGGGGGGCAGATTAGGGTTTAATAAATATAATACAGGGGTCGGCGGTGTTAGGGGCAGCAGATTAGGGGTACATAAGGATAACGTAGGTGGCGGTCGGCAGATTAGGAGTTAAAAAAAAAATTCGAGTGTCGGCGATGTGGGGGGACCTCGGTTTAGGGGTACATAGGTAGTTTATGGGTGTTACTGTACTTTAGAGTACAGTAGTTAAGAGCTTTAGAAACCGGCGTTAGCCCAGAAAGCTCTTAACTACTGACTTTTTTCCTGCGGCTGGAGTTTTGTCGTTAGATGTCTAACGCTCACTTCAGAAACGACTCTAAATACCGGAGTTAGAAAAATCCCATTGAAAAGATAGGATACGCAATTTACGTAAGAGGATCTGCGGTATGGAAAAGTCGCGGCTGGAAAGTGAGCGTTAGACCCTATTTTGAGTGACTCCAAATACCGGCGGTAGCCTAAAACCAGCGTTAGGAGCCTCTAACGCTGCTTTTCACGGCTAACGCCAAACTCTAAATCTAGGCCCAAGAGAACAAAGCAAATTTGATGGAAAAAGGTAAATTGGAAAGTTGTTGCCCTATCTGAACCATAAATTTTGACTTGACTGTCCCTATAAAACCCCTCCCACCTTACTTGAAACTAATATGACGTATAGCCAAGCAAGAAAAAAAAGAAAGTAGGAAAAGAAAGTAAGAGCAATACAAAAAAGAGCAGGGAAAATAGAGGTGCATACTTGAACTATTGCCAGAAAAAAAATTAATGATAGAAAACACTGGGCAGGGGTTTGTGGACTCTCACTACCATGAAATAAATGAATTTATCAAGTAAGCAAAAATTATATTTTCTTTCATAAAGGTGGTGAGAGCCAATGATCCATTACTTCTGGAAACTAATACCCAAGTTGTGGAGTGCACAAGTAATCTGGACAGGACAAGACTTATACTATTCCAAAAATATTGGATATTTTTTTAAATAACTCATTTATATTTTTTTATTTTTTTTAAATGCAGAAAAATCAATACAAAAATATTGCTTGAAGGACTTTCCTACCAAAAGCTGCTTCAGAAGAAGCAAAAACATAAAAACGGTAGGATTTAGAAAAAGTATGTAAGGAAGACCATGTAGCTGCCCTGCAAATTGAGGCCTCATTCTTAAAGGCCCAAGAAGTAGCAACTGTTCTGGTAGAATAGGCAGAAAACCATTTAGGAGGACAGTAGCCCACCTCCAAGTAAGCTTTACGAATCAATAGCTTCAATCAAGAGGCCAGTGAAATGGCAGTAGCCTTCTGACACTTTCTAGAACTAGAAAAATGAACAAACAAGCTAGAAGATTGTCTAAAGTCCTTAGTATCCTGTAAGTAGAACTTCAAAGCTCTGACCATATTTAAATTATGGAGAAGTCTTTCCTTTTTTTGGGATTAGGACAAGCAGAAGAAACAACAATCTCCTGATTGATGAAATCAGAAGAAACCACTTTAGGAAAAAAAATCAAACATAGTTCTCAAAACTGCCTTATCTTGATAATAAATCAAGATAAGGAGGCTCACAACAAAGAGCCGAAAATTCAGGAACTCTTCTAGCAGAATAAATAGCCAAAAGAAACAAAACCTTCCATGACAAAAGCTGAATATCCAAATTATGCATATGTGCAAAAGGAGGGACCCACAAAACTTTTAAAACTAAATTAAGTATCCATGGAGGAGAAATAGGCTTAATCACAGGTTTAATCTTTTTTTCTGGGATAGTAGCATGGGAACACCCAGTTCTTTTTAAATTTTTGTTTTCCAATTTTATTAATTGATTTTAACCATTTTTTTAGCTTTTTGCTTAATAAAAGTTATGTTTTATGACTACTATTGTATGGTAGATTTTGGGGACTTCCTAATTTTGTTATTTGGGGTGTTTCTAGTTTAGGGGATGGTTCTTTTCTGTCTCTTTTTTGTTTGTATTATATTTTTTTGCATCCAGCACCGCCCTTGTGGGAGACATTCTCTTGTCCACTAGGGTTATCTATTTTGAATATCCACTTTATTCTTTCTCTGTTTCCTTTACCAAATTTAAAACTGCCTTACATAATGGTCCCCAGGCTTTGCCATACCCAAAAGTGAGTACCTACTAACAGACTAAACAGGTGTCGACAAAAACCCCACACTTAACCGAAAGGCGTCCATACTACTGGACTTACCCTTACCATAAGCAGCAGGAACTGCTTCCAGGAGATAGCCAATCCAGTTCTGTATTTGAGACAGCAGAGGATCTAAATGTTTAGAGCAGGGGTAGCCAACCCATGGCGCATGCATTGAATGTGGCACATTATTTGATTAGAAGTAGTGCAGGGGGTGACAGGCATGACTCCAGTCAGGAGTCCTGACCGGGTGCTGCCAACCTGGTTGCGTCTCCATGAGGCCCCCCTCTGATAGCTGCTGCAGCTGGGTCCTTTTTTTTTAGGTTGCAGGTCTGGAGCCACAAGTTCCAGTACGCCCTACAGTAAGGTCTTACAAATAAGACATGGAGGG
Source organism: Bombina bombina (assembly GCF_027579735.1). NCBI lineage: Eukaryota > Metazoa > Chordata > Amphibia > Anura > Bombinatoridae > Bombina > Bombina bombina. Next base: position 407,652,453 of record NC_069499.1, read on the forward strand.
AGGGGCTCCCACACCCAAAGCAGTTCTGTGAAGTAACATGCAGGCAGCACTAGGGAGATATGTGACTGATAAGTTTGTGAGCTTTGCACAGGGGAATATATATAGTTTATTGCTCATTTGTTTGTTCCTTGGGTAGATAATGATTGAGGGGATATAGTGGCCTTGCCTCTCACTACCTTCCTACTAGCAATGTTGTATTATTAAGCACTTTTTAAGCACTGCAGGATCTGCACAAATTCTCAAGTGCAGTCCTCTCTCCCCCTCCTTCTCAGCCTGAAGGATTGCGTGCTCTATCCAAATCATGAATGAAAAATATTGGGTTTAGTATCCCTTTAATGCTCTTATTGCAATATGTTAGTTGTTAAAAAAAATAGAAGCCTTTTTGGGGTTCTAACATTTAGCAACTCATTCAATTGTGATCTAGTAGATTGGTGTCTTTAAACAGGGGATACAATCATGTATGTCTATATTACAGATTATTTTTAATCTGAAACAATATGTGTATTTTTTAATGGTTCAAAAACTTTGTTGAGATGGAAAACAATAAATAAACACAGAGATACATCCATGTGGAGTTAATGTTTAAATACCAGCAAATAATGTTATAGGTTAAAAAAATAGACACAGTCCATTTAAATCAGTTATGATAATGACAAAGCATGTCAACTGTACAGTATGTCCACAGTAACCTTTTAAGCCATCAGGCTGGTATGACCCAGCTGCTTCTATTCATATAGCAAAATACTAAGACACCCCTAATGCTGGATGCAATGACATAACAAAGAGTAAAAGAAGAGCAAAAGACAGAGGTGCATTAAGTGGGATTGAAACAAAATGTATATTATTTTTTTCAAGGCACTGGACCTTGAGGGGGTCATGAAGAAGGGTTTCATCAAGTCTCCACATGAAACAGTGTAAGATTAATTAAGGCCATGATAGAAAATGGGTGACAGCCAAATGGTCAGACCAGGCCATGTGAGAGATAATAAAGGGTATAAATGAGATGAGAGACTTCCAAGTGGTCTACAAATATAAAATCAGGTCTATAATATGAGCTATTAGGGTTTGAGAAGAAAGTATAGTCCTGTTACTAAATATTAAGTTTTCCTCCTACATCACTACCTGTCCCCTTGATCCCATCTCCTCGCAACTATTGACCTTGCTCTCTTCTTCTCTTACTACTCAAACACATTTTAAATCATTTCCTCAGCACTGGTATATTTACATAATTCCTTAAACTTGTATTAATAACATCTATCCTCAAAATGTCTTCTATTGGTTTACCCCCCCCCTCCCTCCAACTACCGTCCTATTTCCCTAATCCCCCTTGCTCATAACTTCTGGAAAAGCTAGTATATACTTATGTATACCATTTCCTCACATCAAAATCTCTCCTTGATCTGTTGCAATCTGGATTTTATCTCCAATACTCCACGGGCACTACAATCATTAAAGTTACTTATGACCTTCTTACAGCAAAATCTAAAGGCTAGTTCTCTATGTTAATCCTTATTGATCTGTCTCCAGCTGTCAGGGAATTATCACTGTCCCTTTAAGGAGATGCTTTTCTGCTTCTTATTCCTGATTGGACATTCCTCCTTTAAAACAGGTGTTCTCATTAGACACCTCGCTCAGTATTGTGCATGCCTAGCTCACGTTAGGTGAAATACAAGCCCTCTATTTTTGAACCTTTGTTACTTTACAAATTGATATTTGTTTCCTCTCTACTTTAGCGACAAGTCCGGCTGCAAGTCCTGATGCACTTTAGGGTTCCACTTCCCTGATAATTCTGAGGATACAGATCTCTAAAGGCTACAACCCTCACTCTCTCCTGCACAACCGGATTCACCTCGCATTCCCCTCCAGTGGGGTAAAACTTTCTAAGGTACTTACAGAACTATGATCATTCGCAACTAAACACTTTTCTTTTGATAGCGGCTAAAATACGCTGCTCAGCTGTTGTTCCCAAGTCCCGAGACGTCACATCCTGAATGCGCTCTCCGATCACAACCGCTGCCGCATTCATAGCTGAGGACTGAGAGGTGAAGTTTGCAGAGACGCTACAGACAGAGGTACAAATCGGACCCTCATATTGATGTGGTACCTATTGAATACAAAGATTTCCTGGATGTCTTCAGTAAGACTGAGGCTGAGAATTTGCCTCCGCATAGGGTCTACGATTGCCCCATAGAGCTCCAACCAGGTGCCAGAATTCCTTTTGGACACCTTTATCCTTTAAGTCATCCCGAGTTGGAACATTTAAAAGATTACCTTCAGGAGAACTTAAGGAAGGGCTTCATCAGAAGTTCCACATCCCCTGCTGGAGCAGGCATTTTTTTTTTGTCCACAACAAGGATTCCAGCCTCAGACCCATAATAGATTACCGCAAACTCAATAAAATTACGATTAAAAATCGCTATCCGTTGCCCCTCATCCCTGAGATGATCGAAAGACTCTCTGAAGCAACCATTTTCTCCAAATTAGACCTGAGAGGGGCCTATAACCTTATTCGCATAAAGGAAGGCCATGAATGGCTAACAGCATTTAGGACCAGGTAATGCCCCCGCCACGTTCCAACACTTCATAAATGATGCGTTTCGTGATTTGTTGGACGTGTGCGTAGTCATCTATTTAGACGACATCCTCATTTACTCTAGAAACATGGAAGAACACATAAAGCACGTTCGATGGGTTCTCTCTAGACTTAGAGTCCATAAATTATATGCGAAACCCAAGAAGTGTAAGTTCCATACAAACCATGTCTCATTTTTGGGGTATAACACCTCCCCTCAAGGTATTCAAATGCAGATGGAAAAGGTTACATCTGTACAGGAATGGCCAGAACCAAAATCAAAGAAAGAGTTGCAGAGGTTTTTAGGGTTTTCTAATTACTATAGAAAATTTATAAAGAACTTCTCCACAGTGGTAAAACCATTGACTAGATTAAATGGCACTTGCTCCGCCTTCATATGGGGTTCCAACGCCAAAAAGGCATTCAATTTGCTAAAGAACAGATTCACTACCACCCCCATCTTACAATTTCCAAACCCACAATACCACATTCATCTGATTACGCTATTGGAGCTGTTCTTTCTCAACAAAGAAACCTTAAAGATCCCCTCTATCCCATTTCCTTCTACTCAAAAACAATGTCTTCCGCTGAAAAGAACTATGCGATAGGAGATAAAGAGTTGTTGGCGATCCGCCGCTCTCTGGAACATTGGCGACACCTCCTTGAGAGTACTAAACTTCCAATCAATATCTATACAGATCATAAGAACCTGCAATATCTCCAAAGAAATAAAACACTTTCAGCTCGACAGGTTCGTTGGAGCCTTTATTTTGATTGTTTCAATTTTAATATTATATACAGGCCTGTAGCGAAAAATGTGAAAGCAGACGCATTATCCCGCTGTCCTGATAGGCCAGCAGATAAGCCCACCAGGTCTTCCATTGTCTCACCAGAATGTTTTATAGGGTTGACAACCTCTATACTTACTGAACTCAGAGCCTATTATAAGGAGCTTCTTCATCCTCCAGAACAGAACCTCTTAAAAACCTCAGGAATATACTATCATGGAGACAAAATATATCTACCGAACCATAAGAGAATGCAAATAATCCAGTCCGCACATGATTCCCCACTTTCTGGACACCCAGGTATCCAACGTACTTTGGAACGTATAAAACTGAGTTTTTGGTGGCCTGACATGAAAGCTACAATCCAAAACTACATTAAAACATGTAAGGTATGTGCCACTTCCAAACCCGAGAGAAAAGCACCATACGGTCTCCTAATGCCTCTTCCTGTGACACAGAGACCGTGGGAACATATGGACTTCATTGTCGACCTACCCCCATCTAACAATCAGACCACTATTTTTGTGGTCATTGATATCTTTACTAAAATGGCTCATTTTGTACCATATCATAAGGTCCCCACCTCTTCCGAAACAGCTCACCTCTTCATTGACAACATAGTCAAACTACACGGTGTTCCCCCCATTCTGACAACTGATAGGGGAACTCAATTTACTTCCCAATTTTAGACCAAATTATGTGAGTTGACACAAATAGACCACCAATACACCATTGCTTTTCACCCACAAACCAACGGGCAAGCTGAAAGACTAAACCAATGGTTGGACCATTACCTCAGATGTTACTGTTCTTACCATCAAACAGACTGGCTAAAATTCCTAGCTATGGCTGAATATGCCTACAATAACTCTCTGAACTCTTCCACAAGGATGACACCGTTTTATGCAAACTATGCATACCATCCGGATTTTACCATGTCAACAAATGGTTCTCCTGATTCTCCATTAGTTGACGATTTATGTAATACCTTACGGGAAAACTTCAACCACATTAAAGAAAACATTCTAAACGCTCAAAATATTCAAAAACATTACTACGATCTTTGTAGAAGAAAACCACCCTCATATGCCATAGGAGACTTACGGCTAGATTTAGAGTTTGGCGGTAGCCGTCAAAACCAGCGTTAGAGGCTCCTAACGCTGGTTTTGGGCTACCGCTGGTATTTGGAGTTAGTCAGGAAAGGGTCTAACGCTCACTTTGCAGCCGCGACTTTTCCATACCGCAGATCTCGCTACGCCATTTGCATATCCTATCTTTTCAATGGGATCTTCCTAATGCTGGTATTTAGAGTCTTGGCTGAAGTGAGCGTTAGAAATCTAATGACAAAACTCCAGCCGCAGAAAAAAGTCAGTAGTTAAGAGCTTTCTGGGCTAACGCCGGTTTATAAAGCTCTTAACTACTGTGCTCTAAAGTACACTAACACCCATAAACTACCTATGTACCCTTAAACCGAGGCCCCCCCCACATCGCCGCCACTCTATTAAAAATTTTTAACCCCTAATCTGTCAACCGCACACCGCTGCCACCTACGTTATCCCTATGTACCCCTAATCTGCTGCCCCTAACACCGCTGACCCCTATATTATATTTATTAACCCCTAATCTGCCGTCCCCGCTATCGCTGACCCCTGCATATTATTATTAACCCCTAATCTGCCGCTCCGTACACCGCCACAACCTACGTTATCCCTATGTACCCCTAATCTGCTGCCCCTAACACCGCCGACCCCTATATTATATTTATTAACCCCTAATCTGCCACCCCCAACGTCGCCTCCACCTACCTACAATAATTAACCCCTAATCTGCCGACCGGATCTCACCGCTACTCTAATAAATGTATTAACCCCTAAAGCTAAGTCTAACCCTAACACTAACACCCCCCTAAATTAAATATAATTTACATCTAACGAAATAAATGAACTCTTATTAAATAAATTATTCCTATTTAAAGCTAAATACTTACCTGTAAAATAAACCCTAATATAGCTACAATATAAATTATAATTATATTGTAGCTATTTTAGGATTTATATTTATTTTACAGGCAACTTTGTAATTATTTTAACCAGGTACAATAGCTTTTAAATAGTTAATAACTATTTAATAGCTACCTAGTTAAAATAATTACAAAATTACCTGTAAAATAAATCCTAGCCTAAGTTACAATTAAACCAATAAATTAATCAATATCAATAAATTAATTAAATAAATACCTACAATTATCTACAATTAAACCTAACACTACACTAGCAATAAATTAATTAAATACAATACCTACAAATAAATACAATGAAATAAACTAACTAAAGTACAAAAAATAAAAAAGAACTAAGTTACAAAAAAATAAAAAAATATTTACAAACATTAGAAAAATATTACAACAATTTTAAACTAATTACACCTACTCTAAGCCCCCTAATAAAATAACAAAGACCCCCAAAATAAAAAAAATGCCCTACCCTATTCTAAAATTAAAATAGAAAAGCTCTTTTACCTTACCAGCCCTGAAAAGGGCCCTTTGCGGGGCATGCCCCAAAGAATTCAGCTCTTTTGCCTGGAAAAAAAACATACAATACCACCCCCAACATTACAACCCACCACCCACATACCCCTAATCTAACCCAAACCCCCCTTAAATAAACCTAACACTAAGCCCCTGAAGATCTTCCTACCTTATCTTCACCACACCGGGTATCAGCGATCCGTCCAGGCTCCGATGTCTTGATCCAAGCCCAAGCGGGGGGCTGAAGACATCCATCCTCCGGCTGAAGTCTTGATCCAAGCGGGCAGAAGAGGACATCCGGACCGGCAAACATCTGCATCCAAGCCACATCTTCTATGTTCTTCCATCCGATGACGACCGGCTGATCTTCAAGACCTCCAGCGCGGATCCATCCTCTTCTTCCGACGACTAGACGACGAATGAAGGTTCCTTTAAGGGACGTCATCCAAGATGGCGTCCCTCGAATTCCGATTGGCTGATAGGATTCTATCAGCCAATCGGAATTAAGGTAGGAAAATTCTGATTGGCTGATGGAATTTTGTACTTTAGTTAGTTTATTTCATTGTATTTATTTGTAGGTATTGTATTTAATTAATTTATTGATAGTGTAGTGTTAGGTTTAATTGTAGATAATTGTAGGTATTTTATTTAATTAATTTATTGATAGTGTAGTGTTAGGTTTAATTGTAACTTAGGTTAGGATTTATTTTACAGGTCATTTTGTAATTATTTTAACTAGGTAGCTATTAAATAGTTATTATCTATTTAATAGCTATTGTACCTGGTTAAAATAATTACAAAGTTGCCTGTAAAATAAATATAAATCCTAAAATAGCTACAATATAATTAATATTGTAGCTATATTAGGGTTTATTTTACAGGTAAGTATTTAGCTTTAAATAGGAATAATTTATTTCGTTAGATGTAAATTATATTTAATTTAGGGGGGTGTTAGTGTTAGGGTTAGACTTAGCTTTAGGGGTTAATACATTTATTAGAGTAGGTCGGCAGATTAGGGGTTAATTATTGTAGGTAGGTGGAGGCGACGTTGGGGGCGGCAGATTAGGGGTTAATAAATATAATATAGGGGTCGGCGGTGTTAGGGGCAGCAGATTAGGGGTACATAGGGATAACGTAGGTTGCGGCGGTGTACGGAGAGGCAGATTAGGGGTTAATAATAATATGCAGGGGTCAGCAATAGCGGGGCGGCAGATTAGGGGTTAATAAATATAGGGGTCGGCGGTGTTAGGGGCAGCAGATTAGGGGTACATAGGGATAACGTAGGTTGCGGCGGTGTACAGAGCGGCAGATTAGGGGTTAATAATAATATGCAGGGGTCAGCGATAGCGGAGGGCGGCAGATTAGGAGTTAAAAAGTGTAAGGTTAGGGGTGTTTAGACTCGGGGTACATGTTAGGGTGTTAGGTGAAGACTTAGGAAGTGTTTCCCCATAGGAAACAATGGGGCTGCGTTAGGAGCTGAACGCTGCTTTTTTGCAGGTGTTAGGTTTTTTTCAGCTCAAACTGCCCCATTGTTTTCTATGGGGGAATCGTGCACGAGCAAGTTTTTGAAGCTGGCCGCGTCCGTAAGCACCGCTGGTATTTAGAGTTGCAGTGGCGGTAAATATGCTCTACGCTCCCTTTTTTGGAGCCTAACGCAGCCATTCTGTGAACTCTAAATACCAGCAGTATTTAAAAGGTGCGGGGGGGAAAAAGCATGCGTAGCTAACGCACCCCTTTGGCCGCAGAACTCTAAATCTAGCCGTCAGTGTGTCTTTCCATTAAGAACCTAAAACTGCAAATTCCTTCTAAGAAGTTGGCTACCCTTTTCATTGGACCTTTCCCTGTACAAAGAATCATCAATGAAAACACCATTAGACTGCAACTTCCTAATACCATCAAGATACATCCTACGGTACATGTATCTTTAGTGAAACCTTATACACAGACTAGAGACCAGCGGGTATTGCTACCTCCAACTAACCCGGATCTTGCCATGGATGAGTATGAGGTAGAGACTATATTAGATTCTAGATATCACAAGGGCGTTCTTCAGTATCTAGTGAGGTGGAAGAACTTCTAACTGGATGATGACTCCTGGGAACCACTCTCCAAACTTAACACTCCTCGTTTATTGTTATTTTTCATCGACGGCACCCTGATCGTCCATGACCTCTCGCTGTGGAACCAAGTCCTTGAGAGGGGGATTATGTCAGGGAATTATCACTGTCCCTTTAAGGAGATGCTTTTCTGCTTCCTTTTCCTGATTGGACACTCCTCCTTTAAAACAGGTGTTCTCATTAGACACCTCGCTCAGTATTGTGCATGCCTAGCGCAAGTTAGGTGAAATAAAAGCCCTCTATTTTTGAACCTGTGATAACTTTGCAATTTGATATTTGTTTCCTCTCTACTTTAGCGACAAGTCCGGCTGCAAGTCTTGATGCACTTTAGGGTTCCACTTCCCTGCTAATTCTGAGGATACAGATCTCTAAAGGCTACAACCCTCACTCTCTCCTACACAACCGGACTCACCTCGCATTCCCCTCCAGTGGGGTAAAACTTTCTAAGGTACTTACAGAACTATGATCATTCGCAACTAAACACTTTTCTTTCGATAGCGGCTAAAACACGCTGCTCAGCTGTTGTTCCCAAGTTCCGATACGTCACATCCTGAATGCGCTCTCCGATCAAAACCGCTGCCGCATTCACATCTGAGGACTGAGAGGTGAAGTTTGCAGAGACGCTACAGACAGAGGTACAAATCGGATTGCTGATATCATTTTGTTGCCTAATAACTTAGGACTAAGCTTGTTGAATCTGTTGTGGATCTGGTTTAAAATTGATTCATTTGCATAAAACAAATATCGATCTTTGCAGTTAAAGCTACAGTGTCATCTAAGTTAAGTGACTATTAATAACCTCTTGACTACAAACCTGTATTTTCTAAACCAAGCAGTACTTATTCTGTGTAACTCCTTATAAAGAAATAAGGTACTAATTGAGCAACTCTCACTATCAAAACAGGGTCCCCTCTCACCACAGAGGATTCAGTTAAGTGGTGAAAACAAAATATAATTTAATCATTGTGAACTGCAGTTGTGTTCCACATATTTCCCAGTTGAATTATTATACCAGCCTTCAATACTGTTAACTACCCTCTCTTACTTCAAAACCTCCAATTCTTTGACATTTGTGACACTGTGGTTTTCTACCTGTCTGTCTAACCATACCTTAAAGGGCCACTGTAAGTATATATTTTCTATGCCTGTTACTAACTAACTACCCCAATTACGCTTTTTATCAAAAGCATTTCATTAACATATCTCTACCGTATATCAGAAATCTTGTCTGCAAATTTAATTGTTTTCCAAACCCACTCCGTGGGTATCCTTTGCTCTGTACCAATCCATTTACAATACCTAGGTTTCAAAATGGCGCTTTAAACACAAAGTTATTGGTTTAAGTATTTTGAACACGCAGTGCTGAAAACAGTGGGCAGGATAACGTGACATCATCGTCGAATAAAAGATATAACTTTTAGAGCGTTATGAAACTTCGTTTTGGAGAAAATATAGGTCAGTAGGTTTTAATTAATGTTTATTAACTTTAATATGTTAGTTGTTTAGCTTAAAAATGATAACAGAAAGTAATCCTTTAAGTGTATCCTTCTCTGGTCAATTCCCTCCCCTTTACGATTTTCTGATGGCGTATAACAAGGTTCTTTTCTTTGTCCCTTTCTCTTCTCAATCTTAATTTTATTGTTAGGTTCCTAATAAAATCCCATGGAATTCAGTGGAAAAAGAAGAGAGTGTGAAAAATATTTGGGTTATTTACAATGTTTAAAATGGGCCTCTTGAAAATGTCTAACTATTCTCTTCTGAAACTCAGAAAAAAACACTTTGCATTGATGCATTATGAAATATTTAAATTGTGAATAGTGATGTCACGAACCTAAAATTTTGCGTTCGCGAACGGCGAACACAATCTTCCACAAATGTTCGCGAACGGGCAAACCGGGCGATCCGCCATAGACTTCAATAGGCAGGTGAATTTTAAAACCCACAGGGACTCTTTCTGGCCACAATAGTGATGGAAAAGTTATTTCAAGGGGACTAACAACTGGACTGTGGCATGCCGGAGGGGGATCCATGGCAAAACTCCCATAGAAAATTACATAGTTGATGCAGAGTCTGGTTTTAATCCATAAAGGGCATAAATCACCTAACATTCTTAATTTTTTTGGAATAACGTGCTTTAAAACATCAGGTATGATGTTGTATCGATCAGGTAGTGTAAAGGTTACGCCCGCTTCACAGTGACAGACCAAACTCCCCGTTTAACGCACCACAAACAACCGCAAACAGTCCATTTGCACAAAAGCAAACTCCCCATTTGCACAAGGTTGGATACCAAGCTAGCCATGTCCCGTTCCTTGTCCTCACTGATGTCATTGAAGGTCTCTTCCTCCTCCCAGCCATGTACAACACCAAGGGTCCCCGAAAGATGACAACAAGCCCCCTGGGACGCCTGCTGTGTTTGGTCTTCCACCTCCTCAAAGCCACCTTCCTCCTCTGACTCCTCTTCTTCAGACTCCTCTCTCTGCGTTGCCTCTCTCTGCGTTATTATAAGGTGTGTTAAGTAGTACTATTCCTATCAGTTTAATCCCTGTTACGTCCCCTATCAGGGGACGTGCATATGGCATCGATTTTAGGAACCAGGAGATGGAAAAAGATGCTTGGTCGGACCTCCTACTTCAAATTTGGGGCACTGCGCGTGCAATCTAATGTGCCACCAGATAGGAGTGGTGTGTTAAGTAGTACTATTCCTATCAGTTTAATCCCTGTTATGTGCCTTTTTTTGGTTTGGTTTTTGAAGCCACAGTGCAGCACCAGAGGCCAGAAAAATTAGGCATGTACAGAGAGTGCAGAATTATTAGGCAAATGAGTATTTTGACCACATCATCCTCTTTATGCATGTTGTCTTACTCCAAGCTGTATAGGCTCGAAAGCCTACTACCAATTAAGCATATTAGGTGATGTGCATCTCTGTAATGAGAAGGGGTGTGGTCTAATGACATCAACACTCTATATCAGGTGTGCATAATATTTAGGCAACTTCCTTTCCTTTGGCAAAATGGGTCAAAAGAAGGACTTGACAGGCTCAGAAAAGTAAAAAATAGTGAGATATCTTGCAGAGGGATGCAGCACTCTTAAAATTGCAAAGCTTCTGAAGCGTGATCATCGAACAATCAAGCGTTTCATTCAAAATAGTCAACAGGGTCGCAAGAAGCGTGTGGAAAAACCAAGGCGCAAAATAACTGCCCATGAACTGAGAAAAGTCAAGCGTGCAGCTGCCAAGATGCCACTTGCCACCAGTTTGGCCATATTTCAGAGCTGCAACATCACTGAAGTGCCCAAAAGCACAAGGTGTGCAATACTCAGAGACATGGCCAAGGTAAGAAAGGCTGAAAGATGACCACCACTGAACAAGACACACAAGCTGAAACGTCAAGACTGGGCCAAGAAATATCTCAAGACTGATTTTTCTAAGGTTTTATGGACTGATGAAATGAGAGTGAGTCTTGATGGGCCAGATGGATGGGCCCGTGGCTGGATTGGTAAAGGGCAGAGAGCTCCAGTCCGACTCAGACGCCAGCAAGGTGGAGGTGGAGTACTGGTTTGGGCTGGTATCATCAAAGATGAGCTTGTGGGAGCTTTTCGGTTGAGGATGGAGTCAAGCTCAACTCCCAGTCCTACTGCCAGTTTCTGGAAGACACCTTCTTCAAGCAGTGGTACAGGAAGAAGTCTGCATCCTTCAAGAAAAACATGATTTTCATGCAGGACAATGCTCCATCACACGCGTCCAAGTACTCCACAGCGTGGCTGGCAAGAAAGGGTATAAAAGAAGAAAATCTAATGACATGGCCTCCTTGTTCACCTGATCTGAACCCCATTGAGAACCTGTGGTCCATCATCAAATGTGAGATTTACAATGAGGGAAAACAGTACACCTCTCTGAACAGTGTCTGGGAGGCTGTGGTTGCTGCTGCACGCAATGTTGATGGTGAACAGATCAAAACACTGACAGAATCCATGGATGGCAGGCTTTTGAGTGTCCTTGCAAAGAAAGGTGGCTATATTGGTCACTGATTTGTTTTTGTTTTGTTTCTGAATGTCAGAAATGTATATTTGTGAATGTTGAGATGTTATATTGGTTTCACTGGTAAAAATAAATAATTGAAATGGGTATATATTTGTTTTTTGCTAAGTTGCCTAATAATTATGCACAGTAATAGTCACCTGCACACAAAGATATCCCCCTAAAATAGCTATAACTAAAAACAAACTAAAAACTACTTCCAAAACTATTCAGCTTTGATATTAATGAGTTTTTTGGGTTCATTGAGAACATGGTTGTTGTTCAATAATAAAATTAATCCTCAAAAATACAACTTGCCTAATAATTCTGCACTCCCTGTACACATGCCTGAAAAATTAGGTATTGTTGCAGCCGCTGTTGTAGCAGTGGCCAGAAAAATTGATGTTTGTTTCCCAGGCAGAAAGTGCCCTAAAACATTGCGGCTTGAACCCTAGTTGGTGGCGGATAAGTCACGCAAGTCATCCGGCATTCAAAGATAAAATACAGCAGCGTGTGGACCATTTTTAGCCCAAGGCAGCTCATCTCATCAGGCCTTTTTTAGTCAAATGTATCGCCCACTGTCAGTCCCTTCGGGATCCATCCCTCTTTCATCTTAATAAAGGTGAGGTAATCTAGATTTTTTTGACCTAGGCGACTTCTCTTCTCAGTGACAATACCTCCTGCTGCACTGAAGGTCCTTTCTGACAGGACACTTGAAGCGGGGCAGGCCAGAAGTTCTATCGCAAATTGGGATAGCTCAGGCCACAGGTCAAGCCTGCACACCCAGTAGTCAAGGGGTTCATTGCTCCTCAGAGTGTCGATATCTACAGTTAAGGCGAGGTAGTCTGCTACCTGTCGGTCGAGTCGTTCTCTGAGGGTGGACCCCGAAGGGCTGTGGCGATGCGTAGGACTTAAAAAGCTCTGCATGTCCTCCATCAACAACACATCTGTAAAGCGTCCTGTTCTTGTCGGCATGGTCGTGGGAGGAGGAGGATTACTTTCACCTCTTCCCCTGTTAGATTCCCATTGTGCTGTGACATCACCCTTATATGCTGTGTAAAGCATACTTTTTAATTTATTTTGGAACTGCTGCATCCTTTCCGACTTGCAGTAATTCGGTAACATTTCAGGCACTTTATGCTTATACTGGGGGTCTAGTAGCGTGGACACCCAGTACAGGTTGTTCTCCTTCAGCCTTTTTATACGAGGGTCCCTCAACAGGCACGACAGCATGAAAGACCCCATTTGCACAAGGTTGGATGCCAAGCTACTCATGTCCCGTTCCTCATCCTCAGTTATCTCACTGAAGGTATGTTCTTCCCCTCAGCCACGTACAACACCACGGGTACCAGATAGGTGACAATGAGCACCCTGGGATGCCTGTTGTGGTTGGTCTTCCTCCTCCTCCTCAAAGCCACATTCCTCTTCTGACTCATCTTCCTCACAATCCTCTTCCAGCATTGCCGCAGGTCCAGCAAGCGATGCTGATAAGGCTGTTTCTGGTGGTGATGGTGACCATAACTCTTCCTCTTCACGCTCATCTACGGCCTGATCCAGCACTCTTCGCAGGGCACACTCCAGGAAGAAAACAAATGATATGATGTCGCTGATGGTGCCTTCGGTGCGACTGACTAGGTTTGTCACCTCCTCAAAAGGATGCATGAGCCTACAGGCATTGCGCATGAGCGTCCAGTAACGTGGCAAAAAAAATCCCAGCTCCGCGGAGGCTGTCCTAGCACCCCGGTCATACAAATAGCTTTTTCTTGTTGGAGCAGGCGGTCGAACATTAGGAGTGTTGAATTCCAACGTGTCGTGCTGTCGCAAATCAAGCGCCTCACTGGCATGTTGTTTCGCCGCTGGATATCTGAAAAGTGCACCATGGCCATGTAGGAACGCCTGAAATGGCCACACACCTTCCTGGCCTGCTTCAGGATGTCCTGTAAGCCTGGGTACTTATGCACAAAGCGTTGTACGATCAGATTACACACATGTGCCATGCACGGCACATGTGTCAACTTGCCCAAATTCAATGCCGCCACAAAATTTCTTCCGTTGTCACAAACCACTTTGCCGATCTCCAGTTGGTGCGGAGTGAGCTACTGATCCACCTGTGAGTTTAGGGTGGACAGGAGTGCTGGTCTGGTGTGACTCTCTGCTTTCAGGCAAGTCAACCCCAAGACGGCATGACACTGCCGTATCCGAAATGTGGAATAGTACCTGGGGAGCTGGGGGGTGCCGTTGATGTGGAGCAAGACGCAGCAGCAGAAAAGGACTCAGCCGAGGAGGTTATGGAAGAGGATGGAGTAGGAGGAGTAGAGGAGTCACCAACTCCTCTGCAGAACCACGCATTCCATGCTTGGCAGCCATCAGCAGGTTTACCCAATGGGCAGTGTAGGTGATATACCTGCCCTGACCATGCTTTGCAGACCAGGTATCAGTGGTCAGATGGACCCTTGCCCCAACACTGTGTGTCAGACATGCCATTACTTCCTTTTGCCCAATCGAGTACAGGTTGGGGATTGCCTTTTGTGCAAAGAAATTTTGGCCGGGTACCTTCCACTGCAGTGTCCCAATAGCTACAAATTTTTGGAATGCCTCAGACTCCACCAGCTTGTATGGTAAAATCTGGTGGGCTAAGAGTTCAGACAAGCCAGCTGTCAGATGCCGGGCAAGGGGGTGACTTTGTGACATTGGCTTTTTACGCTCAAACATGTCCTTGACAGACACCTGACTGTGGGCAGATGAGCAGGAACTGATGGAGTGGCGGATGGTTGAGAGGGGGCAAGGAGGGCAGCAGTGACTGACGTGGCTGAAGATGCTGGACCAGGAGGAGGATGGCGGCTTTGAGTTTGTGTGCTGCTTGTACTCATGTGTTGATCCCATAGGCGTTTGTGATGTGCGATCATGTGCCTTCGCAAAGCAGTTGTACCTAGGTGGGTGTTGGACTTCCCACGACTCAGTTTCTTTTGGCACAGGTTGCAAATGGCATCACTGTTGTCAGAGGCAGACACACTAAAAAAATGCCACACTGCTGAGCTCTGCAATGACGGCATTCTGGTGGTGGCAACAGAATGCGTTGATTGGCGTGCTGTCTGGCTGGCCCCGGGTGCCGATGCATGCTGTCTGACTGTGCCACTAGATCCTTGTGATGACCTCCCCCTGCTTCCAACTCGTCTCCTCCTCCTCTCTGTCTCCCCATCTGAACTTTCCCCCTGTTCTTCTTCTCTTCTAGCGGCCACCCACGTGACATCTATGGACGCATCGTCATCATCAACCGCTTCACTTGTATCTGACAACTAAGCAAAGGAAGCAGCAGAGGGTACAACATCATCATCATCACACCGTACGTCCATGTGTGTAATGCTGCCTGACTGAGACATATCCCTGTTATCTACATCCTCTGGCAATAATGGTTGTGCATCACTATCACTCATTTCTTCCAACTGATGTGTAAATAACTCCTCTGACAGATCAAGTGAAGCGGCTGTGGTGCTAGTGTTGGTGGTGGCGGCAGGCGGGCGAGTGGTAACTTGAGAGGTGCCCAAAGCTAAGCTGGAGGAGGATGGTGCATCAAGGTTCCGAGCGGAAGCTGTAGAAGATTGGGTGTCCTGTGTTAGCCAGTCAACTATGTCCTCAGAACTGTTCGAGTTCGGGGTACGTGGCCTCTGAACACTGGGCATTATTCTAGGGTCAAAGGGAATCACAGCACTACGACCACGACGGCCCCTGCGGGGTGGCCTGCCTCTGCCTGTCATTTTTTTTTTTCGATTAGTGGTACTATGCGTGCAAGCTACTGTGACAACAGATATGAGTGGCACTGTGCACTGGCAGAAGTTGGCAGAGTAGACGCTGTAGGCCTGACACACACGCTTGCAGACAACTAACTGCTATTCAATCTATTACAGTCAAAAAAGTGTTGTTTTTTTTTAAATGTACACTACTGTTACACCAGATATGAGTTGCACTGGTGTGACATTGTGCCCTGGCAGGCACTGAAACGCACACGTGTGAAGGAAACTGACTGCTATTATTTCACAGTCAAAAAAGTGTTGTTTTTTTTAAATGTATACTACTGTTACACCAGATATGAGTTGCACTGGGGTGACACTGTGCCCTGGCAGGCACTGAAAAGCACACGTGTGAAGGAAACTGACTGCTATTATTTCATAGTCAAAAAAGTGTTGTTTTTTTAAATGTACACTACTGTTACACCAGATATGAGATGCACTGGGGTGACACTGTGCCCTGGCAGGCACTGAAACGCACACGCGTGAAGGAAACTGACTGCTATTATTTCACAGTCAAAAAAGTGGTTTTTTTTTTAAATGTACACTACTGTTACACCAGATATGAGTTGCACTGGTGTGACACTGTGCCCTGGCAGGCACTGAAATGCACACATGTGAAGGAAACTGACTGCTATTATTTCACAGTCAAAAAAGTGTTGTTTTTTTTAAATGTACACTACTGTTACACCAGATATGAGTTGCACTGGGGTGACACTGTGCCCTGGCAGGCACTGAAACGCACACGTGTGAAGGAAACTGACTGCTATTATTTCACAGTCAAAAAAGTGTTGTTTTTTTTAAATGTACACTACTGTTACACAAGATATGAGTTGCCCTGGGGTGACACTGTGCCCTAGCAGGCACAGAAACGCACACGTGTGAAGGAAACTGACTGCTATTATTTCACCGTCAAAAAAGTGTTGTTTTTTTTAAATGTACACTACTGTTACACCAGATATGAGTGGTGGCACTGTGCAAGTGGGCACAGTATACGCTGTGAGCCTGACACACACGCTGGCAGGCAGGCAACTGCAATTAGATTACACAGGGAAAAAAAAAAAGCAGACTGATGTTCTAGCCCTAAAAAGGGCTTTTTGGGGTGCTGTCCTTACAGCAGAGATCAGATGAGTCCTTCAGGACTGTAGTGGACACTGAATACACTAGCCTAGCTATCGATTTCCCTATTAAATCAGCAGCAGCTACACTGTCCCTCCTCTCACTAAGAATGCAGCTTCCGAATGAATCTAAAATGGATGCTGTCCAGGAGGTGGGAGGGTCTGGGAGGGAGGGTCTGCTGCTGATTGGCTGGAATGTGTCTGCTGACAGTGAGGTACAGGGTCAAAGTTTTACTCAATGATGATGAATAGGGGGCGGACCGAACATCGCATATGTTCGCCCGCCGCGGCGAACGCTTACAAGCTATGTTCGCCGGGAACTATTCGCCGGCGAACTATTCTCGACATCACTAATTGTGAATTTATATTTAGTTATTCTATTCATAGTGGAAGACAAAATAACAATAAACAGTAAACAAAAACAATCAAAGAGAACTTAAAAAATGTAGTGAAAAACGATGTATGGAGAGAAAGGGACTTAATGTTGAATAAGGAAATATGTAGGATATATATGTTTTACATAAACAAATGTAATTTGCCCTTTTTATCTTGTGTAGGAGCAAATATAGAATAAAATTAAATGTGACAATGGAATTAAGAGTATTAACTTCATTCTTCCGGTGGGTGCGGTCACGTGAACGGATGGACTGAGACACGTCTGCAGCGAAAGGCAGCTGTACTCCCAAGCTACAGGAATTGGTTCTCTAGGCGGATACAAGTCCCCACCGAGACACAACGCCAGTAAGCAAACCCGAGCATTAAGAATCCTTTGCCGCAATAGAGTGAGCCTACTGAGAACGGCTCACACTCTGAAAAACGCTAAGAGCAGCAGCTAAGGCTTCCTCCGGGATGAGGAGGGTAAGGATAACAAGATACTTCATGGGAAGTGCAGTGTTCCACGTATGCACACAGACCCGCTATAACAGCACTTTACCGGCTGGACCGGAACTGGGCCTGCGATAACCCCCCATCAAGACAAGGTGAACCACAGTGCAGGATCACTACTGTAGGCACCCTGGAGGGTACAGACAAAGGGACTGAACACCCTAAATAAATCAAGATAAGTACCTAAGACATACAGTATGAACTGTGCAAATATTTCTGCTGGGGGAGGATTAAATATTTAAAAACATTCAAAATAGTTGGTTAAAAAAAAAAAAAATAATAACTTGCTGGACTACCAGAATAACACACTCCCCTCCCCAACTTAGCCTGGACATATATATGGACAAAACTGGCTTAAACCCCTAAAAAAAACACACACAGTACAATAGAAAACTAAGGGAAACAACAGGGACCAAAGGTTAAAATAATATATACTACAAGAGACCCTTAGTGCTATATAAAGGGGAAAGAACCAAGAAGGGAGTGGACAAAGGATGAGTGGAGAAAAAAAAGGAGGTAATTTTCAGGCGTCATGACTGATATAGAGGCCTTGTTTATATTGCAACAAGTCCCTGCAGTGATTAAGGAAAAAGCGGCAGTCAAACTTAATAAAAAACAACCACAATAAATATTTTTTACCACATGAACTGTGTAAATATCATAGCAGTCGGAAGATCAAATAATTAAACAAAACAATAGCCCAGCACTCACAGTAAGCATCAAGGTGCACGCAGGAAGGATCCTGCACAAATCCTTCAAAGTAATAGCTAATCCAAGAAAGAGAGACTTACATGCATTGTTCCGCAGTATGAAGCTCAAACAGTTTTTTGGTAAAGATTCTAATAGGGCCATGTCTAATACCACATTAAATGATTATAACACCTTGTCACTTAGAAATTTGAATCTCAGAGTCAAGAGTACCTTTTCTCCTAATATAAACAACAATAGTATGGAGACATTTTCCCAGTTAGTACTCAGGGATATTGAATTGCTAAAACAGAAAAATAGAGGTGGATATCATAGAAAGAGGAATTTCTCAAAATCTGACAGTAAAGCCCTACAGGATCTCAAGTCTAACAAACAGATTATCTGTAAAACATCCGATAAGGGCGGGGCTACAGTCATAATGAATAAGAGCTACTATATACAGGAGATTAAGTCTTAGCTGCAGGATAGGGAGATATATTTGCCACTTGCTAGAGACCCTTCTTTTGAAGTCAAAAAGGAATTGAATAAATGTATTTTTAAGGCAATGAGTAACGGAATTATTTCTGAAAAAGAACATACATTTTTGGTACAGGATACATTTTCTATACCCGTGTTTTACACGTTGCCAAAAATACATAAGCATTATGATAAACCACCTGGTCGCCCAATTGTGGCTAGCACAAATGCAGTTTTGACTAATGTATCTGTTTATCTTGATAGGTTACTGAGACCCCTTGTTGTAAGTTCTCAATCTTACATTAAAGATACCGGGGATTTTTTTAATAAATTAAATTATATTGTGTTACAAAGTGACAAATACATATTATATACACTTGATGTAAATAGCCTGTATACATCTATAACACACAATAGTGGCCTGGATGCCACAAGACAGGCTATTGTCTCAAACAATTTACTCTCCACAATTGCATGTGAATTTGTCATGGAACTTTTACATCTTATTCTATATTGTAACTACTTTCTCTTCCAGGATCAGTTTTATCTACAGCGCCAAGGTACAGCCATGGGGTCCAATGTCGCCCCCACATATGCCAATATCTTCATGAACATATATGAGGAAAAATTTGTATACACCAACAGTATGTTCCAACAACATGGTTTATGTTGGTTTCGATATATAGATGATGTGTTTGGCATATGGGGGGGGCGACATGGACTCCCTGGTAGAATTTGTAGCCGACTTGAATGTCTCAACACGGTATATTAAATTTAAACTGACAGGTAGTGAGGAATCCGTGCCCTTTTTAGATACCACAGTTATCAAAGATGGTAGACAGTTGAGAACAGACTTGTACAAAAAGGAAAGCGATAGGAATAGCTTGTTGAGGTATGAGAGTACACACTCACCTTCACTAATTAAAAGCCTACGAGGAGTCAATTCCTCCGTGTTAGGAAAATTGTTTCAGATGAACAGACTAGTGCAAGACGGCTACAGGAAATGGGGACATGTTTTTTGGAGAGAGGTTTTCCTAAACCACTCATTGACCAACAAATGAAGGAGATAGGGGATATTTCTAGGAAATCTATCCTTAAAGGGACTTGTACAAAGACTAAAGAAAAAAATGCAAACAGAATAATGTTTGTTACAGAATATAATTCCCTCAGCAGTCATGTTAATAAAATCATAAGGAGACACAGGTCTGTGATAAGAGATCTTAACCCCCATATCAAGGAATTTGAGGAGCCACCTATGGCAGCTTATAAGAGTTCTAGGAACCTTAGGGACACACTTGTTAAGGCTGATTTAGGCCCAGAAAAGACATTGAGACAAACTTTTATCTCTAGTCCAAAGATGGGGAATTACCCCTGTCTGGGCTGCTGTAACTGTAACAATATGATTAAGGGCGACTATTTTGTTCATCCTCTCACTGGCAGACATTTTAAGATCTCAGGTTTTTATACCTGCAATACTGATTTTATTATTTACTTAATTAAGTGTCCATGCTCCAAGATTTATATTGGAGAGTCAACACGACATGCCAGGGACAGGATGAATGAACATAAGTCAAATATCAGGTGTAAAAATTGAGATGCCCCAGTAGCTAATCATTTTGTAGAAGCAGGCCATTCTATAGCACAACTAAGGTTTCAGATCTTAGAGCATATAAAAAGGCCTAGACGTGGTGGGGATAGAGTTAAGATCCTTAAAAGTAGGGAATCTTTCTGGATTTACACACTACAGTCCCTTATCCCTTTTGGGATGAACAAGGAGATAGACTGGAATGTCACTCTGTGAAATAATAAGTGTATTGAATAATGAGTCAGTATTTTTGTTCTAACAGTGTGGTGTATTAATAGCATATGAATGTGGTTATTTTAATACTGTTTTGTAAATAAATGTGTTTTAGATCTGTCAATACATAATTTTGGATATATGTCTTTCAGATCATAAATGGTTAAGATGATGTTCTACCCTGTGTCCACTAGAGGGAGTTCTTAGAATAAGATGTATGTTACAATTATATTGTTACACCTATACAGGTAACCCCGCCCATATGTAAGGGTATAAGAAGTGACCAGGTGTGTTCATTTGTATAACATGATTAAGGTTTATTGTTGACCGAAACGTTGTTTCTGTACATGGTGATGTCTCCACAATAAATCCACAATAAATCCACATGTTTGATGCATAAATAGGTGCTGTGGCTCTTTCTTGGATTAAGATCAAATAATTAAACCTGGACAGAATATTGATAAAAGAGTGCATAATCCTGAGTGTAAAACCGGAGAGGGATTTCCTGCCATAAGTAGGACCCATAATTGAATTGAATCAAATATACTAAGCCCCCACCTTACCCACGACTGGACATATACCGCTAAGACTGACCTAAACCCTAAAAAGTAATGCAATAGGAATCTAAGAGGAACAATTGAGCCATACGGAAAACAACAGTTGCTGCTTGCGACTTTAAGGGCTACATAAAGGGGGGGGGGAAAAGCCCAGAAGGAGGAGGAAAGAAGGGAAGGTGGGGGAATAAAGACCCTGGGAAAAACTGAAAATTATTACATGGCGACAGGATTAGTAAAAAGACTCTGCCCCTGTTGCAAGGAGCCCTTAGAATCTACATAGGGACTACAAGCAGGGCCGCCATCAGGGAGTGCCAGGGGGGCCCCATGAGGCAAGAACTAAAAAAAAAAATTTTGGCAGCCACTAGTGGGTACTACAGCAGAGAGCTAATTGAGCATGGGAAATGTTATTACAAGGAGTAAAGTATTAGCATTTGAGAGACAGTGTGAGACCACTTTCATTTGCAGAGGAGGTAGGACTTACTTACCAAATGTTTTTTTTATTTCTTTGTGCAATTTCAGATTGTAACTTCAGTGTGGTAGTAGTTGTATGGTGGGGCCAGAGTTCCACAAAAACAATTTTTTTAGCAGCAGTGTATTTATGATTATTTGACAATGCTGTAGAAATTATATATTTAAAACCATGCAGAAATGTTTCCTCCTCAATATACAAATGGTAGGTGCCCTTTTGGCAGATATGCATTTATATATATATATATATATATATATATATATATATATATATATTACATTCCAGATTACTGTCCCTTTATGCAAGGACTTTCCAAATGCAAGGAGGCATTTTATCTAAGATTTTTACATCTGCATAAAATGTTATACTCTCAGACTAAGATTGCTCAGTGTTTGAAATGAGACAGGATAACTTAAAACTGTACAGTTTACACTACAGCTGACTTAATTTTGAAAAACATACCAACAAGCCTAAATCCTGCATTTAACCAGATCTAATGGTATGAGTACCACAGCTTATGGTTCCACCAAGACCATATAGAGTACAGCATTTTCAAAATCCATAAGTACAGCGGACAGATGGGAACATTTGTACACTATATTTGAAGTGGTGCTCTTGGTTGGGGAAAATGGGGAAAAAACAAACAAAAATATGTCAACCTTTTAAAAGTAGTTTTCTTCATCTAGCCATCTACCCAGATCATTAATGTACAAATTTGAATTTACAGAATTATTTTTGCTTATACATTTACAAATATGATTCTTTAAAAAGTGATCTCTTAATTTCTGCAATTTTTTTTAACATGCATGTCACACACTGTTGATTTAGGGGGTGCAAGGTGCATAAATGTTTCCTCCTGTGAGTGTTTCTGTGAGTGTCTGTGTTTATGTCTTTGTTCTTTGGTTTGTGTCTCTATGAGTGTGTATGTATTTTTTTCTGTGGGTCTCTCTGTGAGGGTGGGTGTGTATGTCTTTGTGCATTTTCTGTGGATGTCTGTGAGGGTGTGTGTATATTTCTTTGAGCTTTTTCTATGGGTGACTCTGCGAGGGTGTGTGTATGTTTGCCTTTGTGTATTTTCTCTGGATGCCTCTGTGAGGGTGGGTGTGTATGTCTGTGTTTTCTGTGGATGTCTCTGTGAGGGTGTGTGTGTGTGTATGTATGTCTGTGTTTTCTGTGGATGTCTCTGTGAGGGTGTGTGTGTTTTCTGTGGGTGTCTCTGTGAGGGTGTGTGTATGTCTTTGTGTGTTTTCTGTGGATGTCTCAGTGAGGGTGTGTGTATGTATGTCTTTCTGTGTTTTATGTGGTTGTCTCTCTGTGTGTGTATGTCTTTGTGTGTGTGTGTTTGTGTGTATGTCATTGTGTGTTTTCTGAGGCTGTCTCTGTCAGTGTTTCCATGGGTTTATGTTCAAGTTTGAGTTTGTATGTGTGTGTGTTTGTCCATTGTCTGTTCCTTTTTAGGACATTTTGACCTTACTACTGATTATTCACATCTTTCTACAGAATTTTAGACTAATGAGACCTTTACGGAAGTCACCAATCCACCATTTAACCTTTAAATTATTGTTTAGGCAGTTAAGGGCCCTTCCTTTCAGCCACTGCATGCTTTTGTCATCGTTTAGTTGGCATCTTCCTTTACAAAAAGATAATCAGAACTCCATATTTTGTTTTCTAAATCTCCTTTTTTTACAAAACTGTAGTCTACCTCATTTCTTGTCAGGTCAATGTAATCAAGTGCTGAGTGTCTGTTTGGGTGTCTGTGTCTGAGTGTGTTTGTGTGTTTCTTTGCGTATCTGCTAGAGTGTCTATATGTGAATCCTTATGTGTGAGTGTGTGTGTTAAAGTGTATGAGTGTGTCTGTGTGTTTGTATGTTACTATCTTTACAACATTTCCAAGTTTAAATAGACACTAAAGAATAAAGTGCATATATGTTTTGGTCACTTGGTCAAAAATTGCACATGTCAAAGGGGGGGAGGGGCCTGATCAATGGTTAAGTCAGGGGCCCCAAAATTTCTAGTGGCGGCCCTGACTACAAGGAATATTGGAATAAACCTAATAGCCTATTATATAAGGCATAAGAAACAAAAATAGAGTACACTGCGATACTTAAAAGTAAAAGAAAGTTTAATAATCCAAAAAATAGCAAAGTATTGAAAAAGGCAACAGGGTTAAAAGCAAAAAAGTCAGACAATACATTTTCAGGAACCAGTCTGTCCAAGGCACAAAGACAAGAAAATAAAGTGCCTATTTTTTTTAACACAGTACAGCTCTGATATCTTAGCAGGGGATATATTTGAGGATATATTTGAGTATCTCGCTATAATAGAGGAGAGATAAGATGAGCGTACTGAAGTGATACCAAAAGGAACTCTATCCATAAAGCTTAAATTGGGAAACAGAGCTACTGTGTAAATTGAACTACTGAAGTGTTGTACCCACTGTTATTTTTCTCTCCTACCTAAATGTATATATATATGGTTGAAATAGCTATAGAAAGATTATCCCGAGTGACTAGATAATAGTACTAAGTCACAGATCTTGTGTACTGTGAAAGCATATCTAGATAGAAAGGAGTGTATAAGATAGGTGTAATAAAAAACAAGAATTTGAGAATAGAACACTGGAGATACCACAGGCGTTAACAAATTGTACGACAAGAATTGAGCTTAGTACTTTGAAATTATATAAGATCTAGTTCTTCATCTTTTTTTTTTTCTTTTTTCTTTCTCACTCCCCCCCCCCCACACACACACTTTCATACACATTATATATATTTTTAAGAGTAAATGAATATAGAGACAACCTAATTGTATGGAGGAACACATTCACTGGAAAAATTAAAACACACAGAACACACAAAAAAAAAAAAAAATATATATATATATATATATATATATATATATCTGAAAATAAGTTTAAATCACCCACTATGTCCTCTAGAAACAAAAATCACGATAAGAAATATAACAAATCCACTTTAGAGGCCCTTGAAGGGTTGGATGAAAACACTGCACAATGCACGAACAATGAAGACCTAGTGAGACAACTGAACGCACTCTTTTCCCCAAAGTTTGACCTAATACAAAGCAGTGTAAGTGAGCTTTCTAATGAAGTTAAACATTTTGCAACTAGGATCACACACGTAGAACAAAGGGTGTCAGATATTGAAGATAGGGAGATACAAAGGGATCAATCGACACAAAATATTTCAGCACAATTAGAAGTGATGAAAGCTAAGCTTGAAGACCTAGAAAACTGCACTGGGTCGGTAGCTGCAAAAAGCAAACTTAGGGTAATTACAATAGGGCTGAAAAACCCTCCTCCCCCGGATTCCCCTGAAGGGTCTGACGTGGAGGTAGTGTGTATGTCTGATGGTTCAGAGGATTTAGAGAGTTTGCCTGCCCTTTTTAGCTCCCCCATGAGACAGAGTGTTCACTGTGGCCAGGGAATTAGGCCATCATCGCCTGCAATGCATGTGGGCAGTCAGGCTCCCCTGCTCATCATCCTCAGGAGGTTAATGCGCTAAACGTTATGCAAAACCGGGATGACAGTCCGGCCTTCCTCTCCTATCAGGCCCAACGTGATTATGCCCCCCATAGTAATCCCAACAGACATAACAGATATAGCTGCGATCACCACAATATGGCACCCCAGTTGCTATCCTGCCCACCATCCCGCAATGCAAGTGCTGAGCGCTCCCCCTGCCCTACCCCATCATGCTCCCATAGAGTGTACTCCCTAAGCAAGGCTGCAGGCCCCAAGATGGCGTCTGGGCAGGTCCCTTCCCACCAGCTTACTACCCAAGTTGCGTCCGCTCATGTAGGCCACAAGATGGCGTCTGGGTGGGATCCGCAGCATGATGACATCATCAGGCCGTGCCCATGGTCACATGGCTCAGAGCGTAGTGACAATGCCTTAGAGAGATGCTCATGTGACCGGGTGCGTTTGGGTGACGTCAGCGTGTGTCGCAACATTAGCCGGAGGGTAGGCAGGGAATATAGTGAGACTAGGAGCCTCATTAGCAGGGGGCATCAAGCGGCTTGGGCCCAATGTTAGCAGGAGTTTTATCCTCCCTGAGGCAATAGGTTTCGGGTGGGCATGTTTGGGAGGAGGGTAGTAGAAAAAAGTTATGAACTGGAATTTGAAAATTGTAAATATGTGAGTGGGGAGTTACAGGTGGTGCTAACTATGTTAGTTTTTTTTTTCTCTTATACTTTTATGTTATGCTGCTTTTATATTACTTTTCTAGGTGTACTTGGCAAGGGGTGCCTCGATATGCTTCCGCCCCCCCATGTAGTAATAGAGTAGGAGTACTAAGGAAATTAATTCCATCCCCACTTTGTTTTATGTTTTACTCAAATAGAATAAATGGCTTTTAAAATTATATCATGGAACATATGTGGAATTACCTCACCTATTAAAAAGAAATCTATAAGATATGTAAAGAAATCAGGAGCTCAGATAATATTTCTCCAAGAAACACACCTTAAAAGTGAAGAAGCATCTAAATTAAAGGGAGGATGGTTGGGAAGAAGTAATATTTACCCCTTGCAGTAAACAAAAAAAAAGGAGTAGCAATCCTATTCAGCAACAAAACATTAGATCAAGATGAGAAATGCAATGCATATGGAACTAATATGGAAGATCCAGGGTTTTGGAAGAAAATCCGGGACCAATTGATGATATACTCATATAAACAGTTAATAATTGGGGGAGACTTCAATCTCACCCCAAATCTACTCCTAGATAGGCGGAAGAGAATAGGGGAACAAAATACTAGGAAATTAGATATTAAGGAAAATACACGGGCCAAAAGGAAAAGGGATGGTATAATACTTAAAAACTTTAAAAAGGATCGAAGGGTACAAGATATTTGGAGAATAAGGAATCCAGATGGTAGAGATTACACATGTCTCTCTAAATCTAACCATTCTTTTTCAAGAATAGATCTTTTTCTTGTGTCGGAATGCATGAATGCATAAATCAAGTCCAGGAATCTAAGATTACAGCCAATAGAATGCCAGCTCAATCCTGAACTTCAATCCTATTGGCTGATTGCATAAGCCAATAGGATTTTTTCTACCTTAATTCTGATTGGCTGATAGAATTCTATCAGCCAATCGGAATTGAAGGGACGCCATCTTGGATGACGTCATTTAATGGAACCTTTATTCAGTCATCGGCCGTGGAAAGAAGAGGATGCTCCGCATCGGCTGTCTTGAAGATGGACCCACTCCGCGCCGGATGGATGAAGATAGAAGATGCCGTCTGGATGAAGACTTCTGCCTGTCTGGAGGACCACTTCTGCCCGGTTGGATGAAGACTTCTGCCCGTCTGGAGGACCACTTCTGCGGGGTTAGGTGAAGACGTCTCCCGGTAAGGTGATCTTCAAGGGGTTAGTGTTTAAGGGGGTATTGGGTGGGTTTTAGAGTAGGGTTGGTTGTGTGGGTGGTGGGTTTTAATGTTGGGTGGGGAATTGTAATTTTTTTTCAGGTAAAAGAGCTGATTACTTTGGGGCAATGCCCCGCAAAAGGCCCTTTTAAGGGCTATTTGTAATTTAGTGTAGGGTAGGGCTTTTTTATTTTGGGGGGGCTTTTTTATTTTGTTAGGGGGATTAGATTAGGTGTAATTAGTTTAAAAATCTTGTAATTTCTTTATTTTTTTCTGTAATTTAGCTCTGACGTAGGCGTGGGCAGTCGGTGGGAGGTAGTGAGGCAGAGCAGGGGGAGTGTAGCTTAGATGTGACGTAGGTATAGGCATTCAGGGGGAGTTTGCATTGTGTGCTAGTGAGAGTAGGCTTCACTTTGTTTCTGACTTTTCAACACCACTGCAATATGTTTGAATCAGCAAAGTGCAGGTTGTAAGGAGGGTAGCAGCCATGTTTGTCTCACCAGTTATCAGCTGTTTGATGTAACTTCCTTTCACAGACTTTAATTAAAACATAACAACTTTTATTGGTATATTTTAAAATGGGTGATTTTAAAAACAACAATCCCGAACTATGTCACCAATAATGTACCGCTTTGGAACAATATAAATATGGCTACCTAAATGCTTGGTGACTAGATATAATATCACACTACATATTGTGACCTTATTGGTCACTAAATTAAACCATATATTAGCAGTATTATAATTTAATCAAGATTATATTTATACGAGAAAGTCTGAGAGTATATATGTGGTATCAAAAGATAAGGCAGCAATTCAATACCACGATATATGGTGGTCATTGTACTGACTAGATCTAGCACTGACATTATTTAACAGAGACAAGATGATATAGTGGTGCTATCCATTATTTTCAAGCATTTAGTGCCTTATTGTAGCCAAGATAATAACAGCTAAATAGTGCAACGTGAAACATAATACTCTTGTTGTCTAAGGACATCAGCTGCAGATTTTTACATTAGCAATGGTATACCCCAGCATTAATAATTTCATAAGTGCATAAGTGCTTGATACATATGCTACTAACGTATTGGTGACTATACAATGTGTTGCAATACAATTGCTAATTATCAATTTATTTTCTTAGCAATTGCTTAATTTAGTAACTGTGGCCAAGGCATACGCACAATTAATCTATCTCCAGTGGGAACCATAATTCAATACAGCCTACAATATATTATATCAGCAACACTCAAACCAATATATGGTTTAATTTAGGGACAGATTAGGTCACAATATGTAGTGTGATATTATATCTAGGCACCAAGCATTTAGGAAGAGATATTTATATTGTTCCAAAGCGGTACATTATTGGTGACATAGTTCGGGATTGTTGTTTTTAAAATCACCCATTTTTAAATATACCAATCAAAGTTGTTATGTTTTTATTAAAGTCTGTGAAAGGACATCAAACACTACAATTAATTACACGTCATTTAGAAGTAATAGGAATCAAGAGTGCTACAAGTGTATTCTGTTGTCCTGTCCATCATAAGTAATCTTTTTCAAACAACTGGTAGCTAGCTGAAAGCCAATGCGTAGAGGATAAAATGTGCAGCCACCAGTCAGCAGCTTCTGAGACTACCTATGTATACTTTTCAACAAAAAATACAAAAGAGAATGAAACATATAATAGAAATACATTGGAAAGCTATTTGAAATCTGCATGCTCTATCTGAATCGTGAAAGAAAAAAATGGGTTTTATGTCTCGATAATTAAACTTACGCTTTAGAAAGAAATATGGATAAACTTGACGGGCATTCATACAGTATTTTTTCTACCATATTATAGTGTAATTTCCCAGACAGAAAATGAAAGCTTAAAGGAACAGTAAAGTGCAAGTTAAACTTGACTCAGATAGAACATGCAACATTAAACAACTTTCCAGTTTTTTTTTACTTCTAAATGTCTCTACCAGTGCTGGCACTTTATATAATATCTTAGGATTGTCAAAACATCCATTAACTAAACTTGAATAATCAGCATCTTTATAATGTGCTGCAAACAATAGACATCTTGTATTGTGTTTTGCAGGCCTTGTGCTCCGGAACAACAAAGCTGGATCGACTGGATCATCACAGACCAGGTCTTTGACTATACAACCCTGATGTCCTAGGTACAGAGTAAGAATGCCTATCAATGTTCAGCAGTCACTACTTGCACCAAAGACACCAATCTAGAGATTTACTGTCTATTAGTGCCTTGTCTCCTAACATGGCTGTGTCAGTTGATCTCAGTATAGCTGAGCTACACCTGACTATAGAGGAACATCATTCTGTTATTCATGGAACTTAAAATGCTGTGACTTCCAGGTATGACAGTTGACAGTAGCCCTTTCTGTCCATAAGGAGGGCAGTTTTACAGCTGTGGCCTCCTCACTAGAAGGTTTTATTTGTGGGCATCTCTTTTTCACCTGCCTAGCCTGCCTTGAAATTTTTAAAACTCACATGTAAGGTTTGGTGGGGCTCCTCCAGAGTTTATTTTGCATGGTTACTTATCTATTTCTTTGAGGAGAATAGGCTGTACTTAATGCCTTGGATGCACATGATGACCCGTCATGCATATCCATTCCCCCATGTGTTGTCATCCAGGGGGTTCCCCCTTACGATCCAGATCCTGAGTGGGGACCCCGTACTTTGGAGATTGGAAAGGAGACTGCAGTCACCTTCCCCTTTGCTGGCAGGTAGTTTAATGTTACCACTGGTGCATGTTGTAACAGCTCAAGGTGGCGGGAACTCCCTGTTAATACAAGGAGTTATAGAGACTAGCCAATGGGCTGGGAGGGAAGGTATTGCAAGAAAGTATCTCAGCCCCCAGGCCACATACAGGGACAGGTGAACTCCTCATTTGAAATAAGGGAATCTGCTCTTTAAAATGAGGGCACACCTCTCTCAAGTGTCATAAAAATATATAAAATTTAATCCACATGCATAATCATATAAAACAATCCCACCGGTGGTTAAAAACTAACAAATCATCACTACATAATATAATTCTCAAAAAAGGTCATGTATTATAAAATACCAGAGTCCCGCTTAATTGTTCAATATTTGGGTCAATAGCCTTGTTATTGAAAAGACTGAGTTTCCAGCAATATGGGCGTGTGAAAAATCCCTAATGATAATTTAAGAGACCTAGTAGACGTTCACAGATGCCATGTAGACACAGTCAAACACTACCTTCTTTGCTCGGTCACCCTGTATTCCTCAGCACTCATTGTTTGTTGCGTTGTGGTTGCACTCCTGCGCCGGAATCCTTGGCTCATTTTGCTATCCTTTCCATATTTTGGTTAGGGAAATCCTTTCACTTGTTCCAATTGCGGTCACGTGAGTGTTCTCCTCCAATTGTGTGTCAGGATTTATGAGTGTCTTTCAAACTCATTTAGAGTCGAACCGTATTGTTACAGCTGTCACAGCAGAGTACTCTGCTTATCCTTGGTAGATACTCATCTACGCATTTGCCCTGGATAGGCCTTTATCAAGACGCACCTCTTTCCAAGTAATTTGCCTTTTTATACTTGTCTCATAATTGGCTTCAATGTTCACAAACTCCGCCTCTTAAAGGGATTTTTTGTGTGTTCATCTTAAAGGGATTTTTGCCATTGCCTCCATTTTATTGCAATTATTGTTATCCAGTCCTTTAAACTTTTCAGACCTTTCTTTATTTTAATACATGTCATATATATATATATATATATATATATATATATATATGTCATAATACTTGAGTCCAGCATGACTTCAATCTTTCAATAATACTGCATTTTTCAAATCAACAATTTGTAAATACATTATTTAAAAACATTATTTAAAAAACATATGTGCATTATTAAAGGGACAGTCTACACCAGAATTTATATTGTTTAAAAAGATAGATAACCCCTTTATTACCCATTCCCTATTTTTGCATAACCAACACAATTATATAAATACACTTTTTGCCTCTGTAATTACCTTGTATCTAAGCCTCTGCAAACTGCCCCCTTATTTCAGTTCTTTTGACAGACATCCATGTTAGCCAATCAGAGCTGGCTCACCTGAACTCCACGTGCATGAGCACAGTGTTATCTATATGGCACACATGAACTAACACCCTCAAGTGGTGAAAAACTGTCAAAATGAGAGGCGGTCTTCAAGGGCTTAGAAATTAGCATATGAACCTCCTAGGTTTAGCTTTTAACTAAGAATACCAATAGAACAAAGTAAAATTGGAAAAATGTTTAAAATTACATGCCCTATCTGAATCATGAAAGTTTATTTTGGACTAGACTGTCCCTTTAATGCTATATCATTTAAACTATTCTGGGGACTTATACAGAAGGTACCTAACCATCATATTAATTTATATATTCTCTGCACCAATAATTTACTATTACTAGGAATATCACCACTCTAGAGGGAGGCAACAATCTAAGTTCCTGGTTCAACCTATGATATCAAACATTTTTTGTTTTATTTAAGTCAAGAGAAGGGTATCGGGATAGTAATTACTGCAGACTCTATTACATCATTTTGGATAGTCTCATTAAGAAACCAAGGAAGAATTCGGAATTTAAAAGAGGCAAGATGGGATCCCTAAACGTATTATTTCCAGTGTGATTCGGTCATTAAGAAAGGAGTTAAGGTCTAGTTCTGCATTGAGACCTAATGGAGTTAAAGTACACATATCAAAAATTAAATTAGCATCTTGGTATGACACAATAAGATGTTCAAGTAAGGGAGTTGTATATTTGATAGAATGTTCATGCCACAAACAATATCAAGGGCAAACCCAAAAGACATTGAGGGACAGGATTAGGGAGCATCTATATAATATAAAAAGGGGTTTGATCGTCATCTATTATCAAAACATTTTAAGGAACACCATGATCAAAATTCTAAAGATCAAAAATATTGGGGTGTTAAACTAGTCAAAAAAGACTGGAGAGGAGATGACCATAAAAGAAAATTATTATACCAAGAGGCTAATTTAATTGTATATATTTTTATGGCATATTAATGCGTTTTTTTAGATTATGTATGGTTTAGCTGTATATGGCGCACCTTTTTTCCTGACATTTGTATTTCTGGTTAGTTTGCAGAGAACTATCCTTTTAAGGCTGCTTAACCGTACCTGTTTGCTGCAAGATATCTGGGGGTTTAACCTCTATTTTTGTCTGTGTCACACCTCTCTCAGGGTAAACTGCAGTTTAAGTGCTGTACTTGCTTTTTTAGGTTATTAAAAAATTGGTGATCACCTGCATCACTTGAAAGAGAAGAATCTGCCCTTTCAAATCAGTTGTCACTTGCCCCTCTAGCAGAAGCAAGTACAAACTTTTGGGATTTAGCCATAGGGTTGTTTGTTTGGGGGGGTTTTTAGGGGAGGGTGTTTTAGTTTAGGGTTTTGGTTTTTTTCATGCAAAAGAGCTAAATCCCTTAAAAAATTGTAATGGTAGTGTTTTTTATTTTTTGTAACTTAGTGGGTTAGCTGTTAGGAGGTTAATACATTAGGGGTTAGTTTGCAATGGGAGTTGTGGCTGTTGGTGGTTAATAGGTTAGGGAGAGTTTGTAGTGTGGGATTGTGACAGTTACGGGGTTAATAGATTTTGGGGGTTGTTTGTGGTAGGGTGTTGTGGCAGTTAGGGGGTTAATAGATTAGGGGCTATTGTGGCGGGGTAATGGCAGTTTAGAGGTTAAGTAGTGTAGCGGGGTAGTTTGCATTGGGGATGTGGTGGATTAGGAGTTAATTAGTGCAGCCGGTAGTTTGCGTTGGTTGTTGTGTTGGATTAGGGGTTAATAGTGTAGTGGGGTTAAAAGAGTAGGGGTGTGTGGCAGTTTAGGCATTATTAGAGTAAGAGACTCATTGCGATGGGGGTTAACGCTCGAGTATAGGTGTTAGGTTTTTACACATTAGGAAATCCCTGATAAGGGATGTTTAGTTTTTTTATGTTATGTTGCGTTTAACACACTGTGAGATGTATCTTAGCTGTTACTCTACCTTGAGAGGAAAACATTATTTTCTTTGTTTGGCCGTTCACTTTCTGCTTATGCTATTCTTATGTGTATGACCACAGTTTAATTCTATAGTTTATATACACTAAGAACTTGGATTTCCCTTCCATAGCAAATCTAAGTCATGGGAGGCCCATGAGTGCTCTCAGATAACTTGGGAGGTTATAAAAATTAAAAATTGTGGTTTATAAAGATCATGTTGTATGTTTTGTCAATGGACAGACATTTTTTAACTTTAGATGTTTAAATGAACCAATGTATGAATGATTACTGTTGTATTAGATAGTGATGTTTCCAATGGGTTTATATTGTAATGACTTTTTGTTTGTTTAAACATTGTTAAAAAAAATCAAAAAGAATAATAATAAATAAAAAAATCTATTACTGCTACAGTGGAAACATTTGCTGTACAATAGCACATGGAGCATACCTAGATATGTTTTAGACACCTTGCATGCTCAGTGAGCTAGAGTTGGCTTGTATCATGTAAATGAAGTAATTGCTCTAAGCAGAAATGCTGTTTAAAATGCTATGACACTTACTTGCATTCTTTGCAGTTACAGCCGCCATCCATCTTAATATTTTTTATGGATCCAAGTTGAGGGAAGCTATGGGAAAACATTACTGACTTGAGTTATTTTCTCAGCTTTTTTTTCTAATGGATCATGTGCAAATAACTTAAAAAATTTATTTCAGAAATGAATTCTGATTTGTTCACCAAACAAGAAAAAGATACCATCTAGAGAACAAAATCTATCTGCATACCAATTCAAAAAGTGAGAAAAACTGAACAAAGACAAACTGTTCTGTACTACTATTAAAAGCTTTAAAAAAATAATTGAGCAAACATACCAGTATACCCATCATGCCCCGAAACAAATAGCATTTAGATTGTTTAACACTTATCAGGAATAAAAAGGCTAATTAAACAAATTATAGCTATAAATATCTTTACTTAACCACAAATGGAGGGCTTCTATATGGTAGCTCGTATATAAGATATTGGTGTGTATTATAAAGGCAATCTTCCAATATTCACACACACAAAAAATTTCAGGCCTAAATTTTAATTTGAGAACATTTTATTGAAAAATAAAATAAATAAACATCTTCTGCAAACTATGGGCTACATTCTATGCAAGCTAATGTTGTGAAAAAAAATCTATTATGAGCTAATTTATTGTAGCAACTCTATTTGACAACTTGATCAAACTCAAATTATTACATTATTTAGTGATAACAGCGTGTCTGCTACTCAGTAAATAATAGTTTCCAAACTGGTAATTACTAAGAAAATAACCTGGTTTCTTGATTTCTAGAATGATGTGCTATAAAGAAATTTTCCTTCATCACCTCTAAGGTTGCATACTGTCAGGGTGCCAGGAATCAGACTGAGACGAGAAGTGCAAAAATAATCACACCTTTATTAATAGCAAAAAATAATAAAATGCCCAGAAGTCAAATAACAAGCCATGAATCAAAACCAGAGCTGGTAGTCAGACGAGCCGAGTCAGGAGCCAAAGCGAGTAGTCAGACGAGTCGGAATCAGGAACAAAGAGAACAGCAGAGTCAGGAACAAGCCAGGGATCAGGAACCAGGAGAGATGTCAGACAGCCAGGTTATACACAGGAGCTCTCACAAACAGGTCTGAGACAATGCAAGGGCAAAGCATACTGAACAGAGGCCCTTTAAATAATAAGTGATGACATCACAATTCTGAGACTGCATCCTGTCTCACATGGATGATGTACACCAGTCTGGCCATAAAAGGAAGTGCAGGAAATGAGCAGCATCACACAGTATGCACCAGAGTCAGTAAGAGAGGTGAGTAAAATGGCTGCCAGCAGCACATGGCAAGCAAAACAGGGGAAAAAACCCTGACACATACTACTCAGGAAGATACAGGAAGCTCACATGTCTTTTTACAGTTTAGAAAATTAAGAGGCAAACACATTAGGACAGTAGTTTAATGCCAGTTGCTGAGCAGTGGTAACTTACCTAAACCATTGAACAATGGCTGCTCAAAAATGTTACCATTACCCTGAGTGTGATTTTGTTTTAAAAAGTCATAGAGTACACATTTTCAGACTATTAAAAAGGATTATATATATTTCTGTGTATTTTCATATTTACATTTAGGTATTCTGTTGTGGCCTGCTAAGGGCTAAAGTAATTTGATTTCCTTTACTCTAACAATCTGTTCAGATGTATATATTGGTATTATAATACACCTGTCCATATGTCAGTGAACAAGAGCAGATCTGCACAAAACAAATCTGGGCTGTATGTGTAATATTATGCCACCTATTTAGTCTCCTTGGGCGCGATCCGATATAGATCGTAGTTTGCGGCGCAAGCGAGGTAACCCGCGTCGCCCGCAGTTTCAGCTCGCAACTCGAGCTATCCAATATTCAGCGCCGTCAGATGCTAAACTGGCGTAAGTCTGAAAAACCGACGAGAAGACAAAATGTGCGCAAATACACCTTTTAGTCGTCGCAAGTACTTGCGCCTGTATTTTGTTCACGTAAAGTCTCAATAAAGTGTAGTTTTATGCAAATTAGCCTACGACTCGTAAAAAATAACGCCAGTTCTAAGAGATGCGCCACGTAATGACGATATTCAAAATTCATACTTAAACACCTGCGCAGCCGCCATTTCTTTAGTGTGTTTGGTTGGTTCTTGGAGCTACAGCACACTACAGTGAGTAGAGAGATTAGTGGTAAGAGTAGTGAGAAAGGAGCATTTCATTAAGTTAGTTAGGTCGGATTGTTGGATTGTTAAGCCTGTACATTTACTTACACTTTTTTTCATATTGCACACATTTTGCATACACACATATACAAAATACACAACACTTTTTTTTGATAACACCTTACACATTTTATTTATCTTTTACAGTTTGAAAGGCTGAGTGTCTGGTTGTGATTGTGTGTGATTGAAGTGGGAGTGAGTGTGAGTGTGTGAGTGTGTGTAGTGTGAGGATGTCAGGGAGAGCTAGGGCTGGGGGGAGGAGGGAAGGGGAGTTGCAAGGAGAGGATTATGGACAGGAGGAGCAGCAGGGTCCCCGTCAGGGAGTGAGCGGAGTGGGGAGAGGGAGAGCCAGAAGGGAGGATGGGAGTGGAGTTGCCCCAAGGCCAGGCACACTTAGAAGAGGGATAGAGGGTGCACATGGGGATAGAAGGGGGGAGGAGGGAGAGGATAGGGAGGAACCCACACCAGGGACATCCCAGGGAGGGAGCCAGGCGGCCCAGGACGAGGAGCGTATGAGGTGTCCTAATTTCAGTTTTGCAGAAAACCTCGCTCTAGTCCAGGCTGTCCTGGAGAACCATAATGCCCTCTTTGGACAAGAGAAGGGCAAAGGAGTTGCCCGTAGGCGTAAAGATGCTTGGCAGAAGGTGGTGGAGGCCGTCAATGGTGTGTCCCAACAGAGGAGGAATGTGGATGGCCTAAAGAAGAGGTGGAATGATTGTAAGAGGAGAGTCAAGGAGAAGATGGGCCAGGAAGCAATGTCCCAGAGGGCAACAGGAGGTGGGCTTCACTATGAGGCGGAATACAATGAGTGGCAGGAGCTCATTCGTAGGTCCCTGAGCCTCACAGCAGTCCGTGGACTTCCAGGGGCTCGTGACTCAGGGGCTGCAACATCAGCACAGCATGCTGGTGAGTAACATCCCACACACCAGTATTATATGTATTTGAGTTATAACATCCTATATTGTCACACATTCATGTACACAATGAGGAGCATGGTATTTTGCTTACTAACAACAAAATATATAATGAGATTTAACATTAAAGGGACATGAAACACAAATAAGTTTATTTCATTATTCAGATAGAGAATACAGTTTTAAACAACATCCCAATTTACTTCTATTATCTATTTTTCATCATTATTTTCAGAATCTTAGTTTATTAAATATCAATGCACATGGGTGAGGCAATCACACGAGGCATTGATGTGCAGCCACCAATCAGCAGCTTATGAGCCTATCTAGAAATGCATTTCAGCTAAGAATATCAAGATAATGAAGCATATTAGCTAATGGAAGTAAATTACAAGTTTGTTTAAAATTCCATGCTTGGCTAGCTGAATCATGAAAGAATAAATATGGGTTGCATGTCCATTTAATGCTACTTAACACATTGAAAATCATGATATGAGGTGGAATAGTGAAATACTAACATGTCTCAGAGTAGCACAGGCCACAAGCCACATGTAGACTTTTCAGTAAATGGACACCATAGTCATCACAACCATAGTGTCACTTAAAGAACACATTTTCACCATCACTGACATGTACACAGAACTATTGTATGAAGCACATACATGTATACTTTGCATATTAAAACCCATCATATCACAAATCTCAATGTGCACATGCATGTTATAGAGTTTGACATGAGAATGTGGATAGGCCCTAGCATGTACATTGTATGCCCACATGGATAGATATCTGACTGTACTAATCCCTCTCATCATTTGACTCCTCCACAGAACCTCCAGTCACCAGGGTGCCTACGCCCATGAATCCCCCAACACCGGATCAAAGTATATCTCCCCCTCAACCACCGGTCCAGAGAATCCAGCACGAGTATGCCAGGCATGACATGGGTTGGACTGCCTCAATTGAGAATCCCAATATTATGCCGCCTGCATTACAGGAGGATACCTGGCAGGAGCCCTGGCCGGAGGATTATTCCTTTGGCTTGGAGGGGGAGCCACGCCAGCCCCGAAGGGTAGATGTCTTTACCCCCCCACAAGAATATCATGCCACTCAAGGATTATACCAGCAGGCTGAGTGGATGCACACCAGCAGCCAATGGGACTATCAGTCCATCCGGACATCTGTACCATCGGCAGCAGTTGGAAGAGCTCCACCAACTGAAATCCATCGCCCTGCACCTCCAGCTCATATTCCTGGGCCTGCACCTCCAGCTGATATTCCGGTGGCTGCACCTCCAGCTGATATTCCGGTGGCTGCACCTCCAGCTGATATTCCGGTGGCTGCACCTCCAGCTGATATTCCGGTGGCTGCACCTCCAGCTGAGATTCCGGTGGCTGCACCTCCAGCTGAGATTCCGGTGGCTGCACCTCCAGCTGAGATTCCGGTGGCTGCACCTCCAGCTGAGATTCCGGTGGCTGCACCTCCAGCTGCGGATCAAGAAATGGAACCAGTGCCTATTGTCCCTGCTGGGGAAGAGCCCATGGATCCACTGAGTTCCGCCATGGGTGAGGAATACATATCCCTACAGAGGAGGCAAACATTGACGTGTGAGAGTCTAACGTCAACCTGTGAAAGAATGCAGAGGGACCAACGCAGGTTCCATAGGAGCCAATAGCGTTTACAACAGCGATCCATTGAGCTGCAAAGGGACATGGCAGCATCTGTAACAGCTATGGTACAAAACCAATCACAAATGCTGCGAGTCATTTCGGACATGCAAATACAGAGTGACCACAGATGGAGGGAACAGAACCAACTGTTGGGTGTGTTGGTGGAGCATTTCACCCACCAGCAGGACATCGCCTCAAGCATCTCGTCTGTGACCAGCACTCCTACTGGATCCACACAACCCAGGAGAGGCAGAAGACCCACTCCAGGCCCCTCATCTAAGAGGCCTAAAAGAAAATAAATATTATTCTATTTCATCAAAAATCTTGTCCTCTGTTATTTACCATATAATTGTCATCCACATCCATGTGAGGTGTGTTTTAGTACAGTAATATTGGTAAAACATATAATAATACCTGTGTTGACATGGACCAAAAAGGTATTATTATAATGTTTCTGACATATTCCTGCTCAATAAACCACATCACATGGTTGTGTCTCAACGGTACATATAGTAATATTCACTTCTAAGATGTACATCAAGGTTTCTCACATCCAATATAAATTTACACGTTGGTATATATAACTAATAATGTATTTAAAGAAGGTGTGAACATAAGGTATAAATATCCATTATCCTCATTCTTAATGATAGTGAACTAAACATGAATGAAACAAATGAGAAATATACAGTAATTAGGGTTGTTAAAGGGACATGAAAGCAAATTTTTTTCCTTCATGATTTTGAAAGAGAAGACAATTATAAAAAACTTAAGAATTTGCTTCTATTATTTATGTTGCTTCATTCTATTGATATTCTTTGCTGAAAAGCATATCTAGATATGCTTGGTAGCTGCTGATTAGTAGCTGTATATAGATGCCTCCTGCGATTGTTTCACTGTGTGCATTGCTATGTCTTCATTAAAGTATATCTAAAGAATAAATGAAAATAGGTAATTGATTTAAATTTTAAGGTTTTTACAAATTATATTCTCTATCCTTAATCATGAAAGAATATGTTTGGGTATAGTGTCCCTTTAAGGGAAGGGGGTTGGGATGTAGTAGTTTCACTTACATGCAGTGGAAATCCAAAGTTTGAAATTCTGCAAGACATGATATATACACATGCAATGGTTGGTGAGGTACTGTCAAACGTCATAATACATGTGAATGTTACGGTTTACTGTACTTATGAATAAGTAACTTACAGGTGAAG